>NC_089198.1:8999210-9231710 GCF_963930695.1 Labrus bergylta | reverse complement strand
CAACATGAATTAGTGCCCATTTAGTGGAGGAGAACAAACTGGTTTTTTTTGGATTCAGGAGGGACATGTTACAATATGCACTATTTATTTTTTCATTTTATAAGGTACCATTATTAAAATACATCGTTGTCTCATATCTTCATATAATCAAATGCAACTTTCATCTGGTTAATACATTATTAAACATTTATTTTCGGGCCTTTTATGCCTTTTTTTAATTAATTTTTTTACAGAAATCAGGAGAGAGAGAGAGAGTAGGGAACAACATGCAATAAGGGAGGTTGGATTCAAACCCTTTGGTTAATACTACATTTTAAAAAATGTGGCATCATCAAATAATTAATTTTTTCCAACTAAAAGCACAAATTAAAAAAAATAAAAATAAACTCAAATCTTTATCAATATAGTTATTATTTTTTTTATTTATATGACCAGTCTATAATTGAGATATTAATAGCAGCTGAAGCATATCTTGTTTTAACATTAATTACTATGTAAGGAGGTTGAAGGTTTTGAATAAAGGTTTCAGTGTTGAGCAGCAGGCCTGCAGCTCCTGAAACATTTTGTTCTTTTTCTGCAGGAGGCCAGAGCAAGGAGCCATGTGCCCCTCACACACACACACACACACACACACACACACACACACACACACACACACACACACACACACACACACACACACACACACACACACACATACACACACATGTGTGCAGCTTCACAGTAACGCTGGAGGGGGAAAACGCACAGTGAAAGTTCATTTATATTTTATTAAAGCTCTTATATAAGGTGCAGACCGCGCATGTCTGCTCGACAGAGGGATTAAAATGATTTAAATTTAAATATATTCTGAGGTGTCACACATTAAAATATTTCTATACATTAAACGAGGCTGAGAAGTGTTGAATATTAGGAGCTAACTTCTTACCTGAGGAAGGTGTTTCTGCAGCCCTTTGGCAGCTTTCTTGTATCCTCCGTGCTTCAGGTGTTGGTAGATGAGAAACAGCAGAGCGTCGTCTTCCTCTGACGCCATGCTGTCCCGACTCACACTGGGAACACTGGGACTTTCACTAACTGCAATATTATTAACCAGTTATTCACAGTTCATCTCCTGCTAGCTATTCAGCAGCGTGTGTTCACAAGCGATGCCTGTCGTCGACGACGCCCCCCTCGAAATGCAGCATGGGAAATGTAGTTTTGTTGAGGTTGTTTGGGTTTTTTTGTGCAGGAATAATGAAGTGGAAAAAAAAAATGTTCTGTGATTACTAAATGAAATAAAAATGGACTAAATACACCTTTTGAAAGAACATGCCTTTGAATATATATAATTACTAATATAGTTATAACATGGGAAGACACATGACATTCTGTTGTAAAGCCTGGTATATTTGGACAACAAACTTGATTTTTACTTTTGTAATTGTACTATGAAATCACAAAGAATTTGTCTTTGGTGAACTGTGCTCTCAAAGTACAAAATATAAAATTAAATATTTAACATAATAAGCAGATAATAATATATACAAGGCTAAATAAGACAATAATGCAATGGTGAGTTGTGCAAAAATGCTGAGATGAGATTGATAGTAATATGTAATTATTTAACAGATGGTTAATATACATGACGTTTTCTCTTATGTATTCATCATATTTCAGTTTATTGAATACACAGCTTTAATTTGAAGTCCTAACTTTGTCAAATCAAAGACAAATGTATTGAATTAAAGGAGGCTGGGAAGGAAAATGAACGTATTTAAAGTATCAGTAAGATTTTCAAAGAATCATTTGGGGACAAATAATGGGTTTTTTATTGACAATTTATAAGATTAATTTCACATTAATAGCTCACCATGAACATTTACTACCTCTGTATGGAAGCCCATTTGAGTGAAGATGATTAACCAAGTTGATGAGATGTTAGGAAATGAAAAAGACAGACATGCCTTTGTTTAATCTGTCTATATGTGACTGTAGTAACTGTGTGTTTGTAATGTCTCTGCTCAATCTGTTATTGTGAAGCACTTTGTGATGTCCGTTCTTGAAAGGTGCTGTATCAATGAACTTTACTTCAGAATCAGAATCAATTTTTATTGCCAAGTACATTTGCACATACATGGAATTTGACTTGGTGTTTTGGTGCAAAACAGTTAACAAGGGAAGAAAGGCAAAAAATAGCAAGAACTTAAATAAAATAAAATATAAGAAGCGATTACTAATATATGTAATAAAAACAAAAAATATACAAAAGGTGCAGTATTAAAAGTCCAAAAAGCGTTAGTGAAACGTATAAAATCAGTTTCAGCCTTCACATTACTGTGATGCTCTCTGACTGTGGAGCGGAAAAACAAGATAAAAAAGTTATTTTGTACTTACTTACATTGTTACAAATACAAGTTTATCAATGAATCTCATTAGGTCTAATAAAGTCACACTGGAAGGATCTGAATTTGTATTTCTGAGGACAACAGCCCTCCTTTTATTCATTCTTTGACTAGTCGCTCATCAGCACGTGTGTCTCTGAGTTTTGACATGTGGCTATTTCAATGTATTGTTATTTTTAACTGTTAATCTTGTTTTTTCCCTTTTTCCTAACACAAGTTGTATTCTTTAACATTGATGAATACATTCTTCAACGAGCGATTGAATAGTCATGAATAGTTTTTATGTTTTATTTGATAGGGACAGACATAGAGCACCTGAAAACAGCAATCCAATGCAGGTATCATACAGTTTATAGCAGAAGATAATTTGCAACACCCGTCCTTAGAAGGGCTTTTGTGTAAAAAAAAGAAAAGTTAAAATAGCAACAAAGGAAAAAGAGAGAATAAGACACACATTTAGCTGTGATAGAGCTTCAAAGAATTAAAAATGAGTACAAATCTGTTGATCAACTAACCTGGACTTGGAGGCTCTGAGAAAAAAATGGACTTTTAAATGAACAATTAATCATTTTTAGGATAAGAAATGATTTATATTAGGGTTTAAAAAGGTGTTTTTAGTTTGGTTGAGCAGCCGTTTCTTATCTGGAGGAGCTGCAACACTGTCTGGCAGCATTCCTGCATGTATTGCTCACTGCCAGTGAATCAGGCTTTAATAAATCACACACCACCTCCATCGCTGCTTTGTTTTGTTGGAAACTTGGAGCGTCACCAGCTGTGGAGGCTCCCCAGGACCCGCAAAGGGTCCCACTGCTGTCCACACTCATTTTCAAATAGAGACAAAACTGTTGAATCAGTAACACAATAAGGAATAGGATAACCCTGACGAAGAAGAAAAGGAAGAAGGAGAAGGAGAAGAAAAAAAGTAAGAAGGAGAAGGAGAAGAAGAAGAAGAAGAAGAAGAAGAAGAGGAGAAGGTCTTTAATCAGGACAAAACCTAAAATTCCTTCATTGTTACTGCTAGTTTATAAGAAACCTGTCAACCATCCTGTGCATATTCTTTGATTTAAAATGTTTTGTATGAGTGAATAATGTAGCCAGTGGTATACAAATCATCTACCATGACACATTTTATTTTTACAGGCTTCTGTAAACACACTTCCTGTCTTACTTTTGTCTATGGATCAATCAAAGCAAAATATATTTTCTCCTTTTGTCCTCAAATGTTACAACTCCCCATAATGATGCACACAGTGTTTTTTATTTTTCAATTAGCATTTTCCTAAAGTTCACAGTTCGTTGATTATCATTCTTGATGTTTTCAAAGGTGCTGCAGCAGCATCCTCCATGTCACATCAAATAATCCATAACAGCCTTTATTAGCCCACTTGATCCATCTGACCTGTTTCCTGTCTCCTCCTGGGTTTGTCTCTGCACTGACTTGATGCAGTTTTTGCAGCTGCAGTTTGTTGCGTAAAGAGAGAAATTCCTGGTTTTCCTCGGAGTGCCAGCTGGCTCCTGTGCCTGTTTAACAGTCCAGCCTGCAGTCACACCGCCTCGGGTGATGTTCTGCCCTCATGGGGTGGAGGGGGGCTGGGGGGGGGGCTCTGGTACCATGACATGAACATTAAGAGAAACATACCAAAGTATCCTTCAATAAAAGTAACGTAGAAGATTGGGAAGCTCTACCAACCTTTTTCTCCTTGTCAAGTAACACAAATAAAAACAAGACCTGCGGATGTTAGGCAATGTTTCCTTCAAAATAAGACGCCCATGATTGGAAAAGAGATTTTTGATATTTTTGTACACAGAAATAACAGCACTGGCCTTTTAATGAAACTGCTTGATTTTACATTACTTTACAAAATGTTTACATTTAAAAAACATCAAGCTATCTATGGCTCAAAGCTGTAATAACAACAGAAATATGTGCATTTCATGTACTATAAGCTACTTTATTTACTGAAAAATTGGCACAGATCGCCAGCTGTTGAATATTATTATTCTTTTAAATAAAAACTAGAATATAGCTCACTGAATGACTTTGAAAGGATCAGGGTCTGCAGGACTCGCTAGCTAATGTGAAACTAACATTATGATGTGGTGCATAATATGATAAATCACAGCGGTAGGGCAATTCATCTGTAAATAAAATAATACTAAGTATTTGTCTCATTTGAGGGGTTTTAAAATATATTATTAAAGAAACAACAATAAATGAATAAGCTACAATTAGCATGGCTTCTATAATTTTGAAATATTAGCATCCCAGCCAACAACATCTCAAGTAAACCTTAAAAAAAAGCTATTTAGATTGAGAAATATACATATACCACAAACATATTTTTTACTTTGACAATTTGCCATAGTAGCCTATTTGATCTGCAATCAAAGTTCATAAAGTTTTAATTGTTTTTCAAAATGCTGAGCGACAAGACGAAATGGCATTTGAAGCGCTAGTGGCAAAGCTAGTTATTTAGCTTGCTATGAAATAAAATAATTAAAATAATGTTAAATCTGTAAATACATTTTTGATTCTATTAATAATTATAATTTGTCTCTTTTTTTTATGATAATTAATTGCATATTTATTACACAGCAGTTTGCCTTATTTTAAGAATAATGTCGCTAACAGTAAATGGTTAACATCTGCAAATGGTTTTCAATGGTTTTATTTTATTTTGACAGGTCAGACCGGAAGTGTCCGCGTTGCACTGCCTCTGGCTTGACTTCGCTCGTATTTCATTGGGAGTGCGGACGCTCTGACTGGAAGAAGGAAGGTTTTTGTGGAAACTTGAGGACATGCGGCGTCTCCGGCAAACTTTGCTCAAACTAAACTTTGTGGGATCCGGAGAGAAAGAGCCGAAGCTGGAGGAATGAAGTGAAGAGGAGAGGAGAGGAGAGAAAGGGAGGAGGAGAAGAGCCGATCACTCCCATTGATCCAACATCGAGGTATTGATTCAGGCCTGTTTTAGAGAAATATCCCAGCTGGATGGATGAGAGAGGAGATGAGAATTCATCATGAACTCATCATGGGGATGTTTGTTAAGTGACACCAGGATGAAGCTGAGATGTCCCATGGTGTAAATATTGTTCATAAATAACCTGCTTATACAGAGCAATTAATTCTTAAGTTACTCTGCTTATTCTATTTCTATTTTATTCTATATATGTTTCTATGTTTCCTACTTCTATAGGCCTATTGTCTTTAATAGGAACTGTAACCTCCCCCCCTCCCCCCCCATTAATAAAATATTTCTGATTCTGATTCCGAAAATCAAAATAGAACCAGTCTGTGCTTGCATAGTCTGAACTAAGACACTAACCATGCTGTCACAGGAAAAGATCAAACACACACACATAGAGGGGAAGGTGTGTGTGTAAGTGTGTGTGTGTCCTCTGCTGTTGCCATGAGCACCAGTTTGCCACCTAATAAGAAACCAGCTCAGACATCCAGTAATAGTCATCAGACAGAGTTTACAGACAGAAGATCCACATCGCTCTCTGCTTAGTGTCCCTCTTGACTTTTTACGTCCGTAAACATGTCTTAGATTATACGGATTTACACAATCTGCTTGATTTTCCATTACGTACAGAGACTACAACGCTGCATCTCGAGCTTCTCTGTGGGAATAATGAGTTAAAGACTGTGAAAAACAACAACAACAACAACAACAACAACCAGTGGCTTCTGATGCAGAGGAGTTTTAAAGGTGTGTGAACCGTACTGTAACTTTTAACCCAGAGTAGATCATTTATAATAATAATAATATCAGGTTTATAACTAAATGAGTTATACATGAGTACAATTAAATCTATCATTGATGAAACAACATGATGTAAGAAAACATTTGTCTCGTTTAAGCCGTCCAAATTTCACAGTTTGGTACTCGACGTCCTTTTCTTTATGATTGTATATTTCATGTTTCAGCGTCAGTCCTGAGGCTAAACGAGACATTTTGAAGGTCAAAACTTGTGAATGTAATTTTAAAGTTGTATTTAAAAAGTGAATCATTTGTTTAATCGTATGAAGTGACAGAAGGGTCAGTATCTAAAGCTCTCTATCGCAACACTCTTACAAACTGCAGCCTTATAGGGTCTTCCATGAAAACACATTTGCGTGGACATTAGTTTCTATGTTTATGTTTTCATGTGTACTTTTTTATATGGCTGTGAATTGTTTTGTTTTTAAAATGTGGACCCCAGGAAGACTTGCTGTGTTCAAGGGCAGAGGTTCCCAAACTTTTCAGCTCACGACCGCCAAAATATGCTCTTTCTCTCTTCATGGCAAATTAGGAGAAAAAATAAAACCGATGTTAAAGGGGAATGAAGTCAGGCGTCTCCCATGAAAACACAAAAATATATCAGAACTCTCTGCAAACGTGTTAATAAATGTCATACATGACCTCTTCTGTGAACATGTTTGGTGGCTGAGTCGTATATTTATCACCCGTAATAGTTATTAAACAGTTAATACTACAACTCCCATAATCCCCTGCTTCTTCAAAATATCATCAAACTACATCTGTTGCTATTGCTGTGATTAAGATTAAGAGATCCAAAAGCAGCAAAAAAGTTTTGTTACAGTTACAGACTGTTTCTGTCCGCTCAGTTATGATGCAAACTTTAAAGCCCGTTTTGTTTTTTTCCAATGAAAATAACGACACTCTTGAAGGCAATATTATGGTGGCCGGGAAGCGCAAAACTACTTCAAAGTTTGCGGCAAGTTTACATTTTTAAAAACACAAAACGAAAGTACATTTTAGAAAATAAACAAGATGTGAAACACTTCTTAAAGATCACATGTGATGCAAAATACACTTTACCATGTTTTTCTAACACTAATATGTGTCTCTAGTCTGTCAACAAACCCCCAAGTTATGAGAAAAGTTTTGATTTTATGAACGATACCTGTTATCCATAGTTAGGCTCATAGCTGACATGATTGACAGGTGGGCCCGATGTAATGGTTTACGAGGCTTAAAACCCGCCTCAGCTCCAGCTCTCAGTCTGTCGTTAGGTTGACTGAAAGTTAGGCCGAGACAGTATTTCCTGCATGGTGGCTGCTGCTGATGAGACTCAGGAGCCCCCTGCAGGAACAGATGGTTAACATCACTCAGGTATCATCCATTAATACTTACAGTCTATGATCCCACCTGAGACAGTTAGCGCTCACATTGTGTTTTGTTTTTTCCCAGCCGCCGTATAATGTGACTAAAAAAGAAAATCATTAAACAGTGAGAAAAGTCAAAAGGTTCTGTTTCTGCTTTCTCAGGCATCACTTGTAATTTCATCCCTTTTTTAGTAGTCCGTATTCAGCTCCAAAGATTGTAAAATGTTGAGAAAAAAAAAAGGCCTCCTCGGAGCTTTAGCTGAACCAGATGGAGTCGTTTCAGATTACACTTTCAGCCAAGTTGGCAAATCCATCTCAAATGTGGTTTTCTGCTCGACAGTAAGTCCACCAGTGATAGCGTGCTTGTGTGAATTTGTGCTGACTCAAACATTTAAAAAACTCACTTTTTCTGCTGTCCGTTAAAAAGAATCTGGGTATTGTTAAGTTTATGACTTTGTTGTTGTTGTTGTTTTTTTCGTCGGGCGCAGGGCTCCTGCAGAGAAGATGCGCGCTGCCGCCATGGCTCTGACCGCGCTGAGTGTTTTCTTCAGCCTGGACTGCCTTTCAGCGCACCGATCCAAACCAGACCAGGTCCAGATCCAGGTCCAGGAGCAGAGTGACAGAAACACGCTGAAGGATGCAGGGACAGAAGCGAAGAAGAAGAAGAACCAGCCGCACATCTTGTTCATCCTCACAGACGACCAGGTGAGTCAGTCTATGTGAACGTCTTTCATCAGCAGTTTGGATGACCATGTCTACAGCAGCTATTACCTTTAATATAAAACACTCTTCATGCCTCTGTGTTTCTCAATCAGGGCTTCAACGACATCGGCTACCACAACCCGACCATCAAGACCCCCACTCTGGACAAACTGGCGGCTGAAGGGGTAACGCTGGAGAACTATTACGTTCAGCCCATCTGCACGCCGTCACGCAGCCAGCTCATCACCGGCAGGTACAGACGCTTCAGCTCTTTGTGTTTATCTGTCTGAGACTGAAGTCACCTCGGGGTGTTAAACTTTAATATGATTCATATAAAAATCAAACGATATCTGTCCCTGCTTTGAAACCACAGCAGAAAAAAAAAGTCCTGGGTCATTTCTTTGTTTTTATTCAATTACAAATATTGGCAAGCAAACTCCTGCACAAAGCTGAAATTGCACAAATTCATTGGAAACACTTCAGCACTGAAACCCTGCCAATGAATTTTAGACAGCGATATTTCTCTATCGCACGCTGAAACATTTATCTGAAGGTCTGTTTAATACTATTAATCAATAAAATAACGTTGATTATTTTGAGTGACTTTAAGTGTCAAAAAGTGTTAGAGAACTGAACATTTGACAACCTTAAGAGTCAATTCAGACTTTTCCATTTCAAGGCGAGATATTTACGGCCCTGTGACGTTTTGTCTTCAGTATGAATATTGCAGAGGTGTAACTGGGGGGCGAAGTGATCCCCCCGCACCCTCTGCACCGGTTTCAGAGGCGTTACAGGAGCGAGAGGGGATCGGCAGAGCCAGCAGGGGAGCGCAGCGCTGTGTGTGCATGTCTCACTGTGTGGAGCTCTCACAGACACAGACTGTAATATTACACCACTGCAGAATCATTAAGAATGTCTTTTCATGCCCCCCCCCCCCCCCCCCGTCCCTCCTACAGGTATCAGATCCACACAGGACTACAACACTCCATCATCAGACCGAGGCAGCCGAGCTGTCTGCCCTCACACATGGACACTCTGCCCGAGAGGCTGCGAGAGGCCGGCTACAGCACGCACATGGTCGGCAAGTGGCACCTGGGCTTCTACAGGTGAGATGGAGACTGAATCAGCAGCTTCTATTCTACGATACAAGAACAATTTTATCACTGGTAACTTGTAAATAGAACGACTACACTTCAAAATCTTCTGCAAATTAAACCCTCACTGTACAACAGCCAATATATTCTTTATTGTTCTCTCTGCTCTTCCCTCTTTAATTTGCTTTTTATTAGATTTTATATTTTTTTATCTTGTCTATGGCTGCTGGGCTGATTGATATCAACACACGCTCTCACACTCACAGTAAAGCAGCAAAAAGTAGCAAACATGTGACTGATGCATAAACTTATTCATTATTCACACTTTTCCATGAATACCTGGAGGATGTTTTTGTGGGTGAGTAAGCACAAAAGCATGGACGTTATCAATGCAGCGTCAACAATCCTCTTTTCTTTTCCTACAGGAAGGCCTGCCTCCCCACTAAAAAGGGTTTCGACACTTTCTTCGGCTCTTTAACTGGAAGTGTGGATTACTACAGGTAAAGGTCCTTAAAGGTCCAATCTGTGAGATATCTACTGAATGAAATGATAAAGTGACCTTACTGTATGATCAGACATTAAGGAAGCAACAATGCAGCAGCCAGTGTGTCCTCCTTCTAAATTGAGATTAGGGTGAGGAATGGTCTGTTTTTGTTTTGACCGGAGAAGTAGGCAACCTGCACATCGACTCTAGGGAGGAGGGGGCGGGGGAGAGACAGCTCTCTCCAATATTTTGAATTTGGACTGCAGTACCCATTTTAAACACTAGGTGTCAGAGTTACATACTGCTCCTTTAATCCATGTAGTTATCATTAGAATACACAAGGACTGATCAGGATTTGTGTTCCTTTAACACTATAACTAACATTTCTACCATCCGTCCCCCAGTTATGGGTCATGTGATGGCCCGGGGCTGTGTGGGTACGATCTCCATGACGACGAGGGTGTGGCATGGGGCCAGGAGGGGAAATACTCCACCACGCTTTTCACACAGAGAGCGCGCAAGATCCTGGAGACGCACGACCCCGCGGACAGACCGCTCTTCCTGCTGCTCTCCCTCCAGGTACGCTTCTGAAGTTTGATATCAGAATGAATTAAAAAACACTTAATTAAGACATCTGTGGGACTTTAATTCAGTTAGTAATAATAACTGTATTTACAGTATACTTTCCATGCTTACGTTGAAGCCTCTCGAACTCAGGAAGAATTTGTTTTTTTTGTGTATCGGATACATCGCAGCCTGACGGGTTGTTTATGTCTGGATGTTGGAAACCAGAAACGTTGCAATAACATGGAAACCACATTAAAGTGTTTGTTTGTCTACGAGGATCATAAACTTGGCCCCAATACAGACCCTCGCCCTTTAATTAAAAGCTGGCCACACAGAAATATAAAATTTCAAAGCGTTTATACTCTAAAAATTATATATTATTTTATTTGTTTATTGTGGATTTTTGCAGGCAGCCATGTTCATTTGATTTGTTTGATTCGCTCATGACTGCACAACAAACAGAAAACAAAGAAATGTTTCATTTGATTTATCTCTGGTAAGGAGTCAGGGACACTGAGTACCATCTTACTCACCATCAGTAAGTGTTTTGGGGCCTTCTGGGAAATGTAGGAAATGATTTAATCGCAGAAGAGTTGAAGAAGTTATGGGAAGCAGACGTTGTATGATCTTGTAAAGAGAAGTTATAGAGTTTAACATCAGGCCCTTCTATAATAAAACATGTTAATACATAAACAATGATGTAATCCCATTTTATCTGGTTCAAGAGGGAGACAAGAGGTCTTAAGCTGTTTACACACCAAGAGTGATGTGAATAAATGGAGTGAAGTTGCCAAGTAAAGGCCTTTATGCTGCATTCACAACAAAAGCGAAAATTTACGCAAATTATTTGCTCAAATTGAAACATGTCAGTTTGATTGAACAAGCAAATGGCACAAAATGAGGCAAGTCACAATGTGAGGGAAACTTTGTGCAACTTCTGCAGAAACTTGGCTCTTCGTCAAATTAAATGACTTTTTTGTGCCTTTAATGGAGAGATGGGACAGTGGATAGAGCTGGAAATCAGGGAGAGAGAGAGTGGGGAATGACATGTGGGAAAGGAGCCACAGGTCGGTTTGAACCTGGGCCGCCTGCTTGGAGGACGACAGCCTGCATGCATGGGGCGCACGCACTAACCACTGAGCCACCAGCGCCCCAAAATATTTGAAAACATCTTACCACGTAGACTGTGTTTATGTTTTTCCTGCAGGCTGTTCACACTCCTCTGCAGACTCCAAAGTCTTACATCTATCCGTACCGCGACATGACTAATGTGGCCAGGAGAAAGTTCGCCGCCATGGTTTCCACGGTGGACGAGGCGGTGCGGAACGTGACCTACGCCCTGAGAAAGTACGGATACTACCGCAACAGTGTGATCATCTACTCCACGGACAACGGAGCCCAGCCGTTCACTGGAGGCAGCAACTGGCCGCTACGAGGCCGTAAGGTAGAGAGGACTCTACTGCTCAGAGTCACACTGCAGCTCACATCACACATTTATAAGCATCACCTTTTTTTAATTATCAGGAATGATTTGATCTGAAAGTTAATGATTCATCTTAAATATCAAATATCAACTATTGCCTGTATTAAGGGGAAAATGCTGAGTCAGCGTATTTTTGTTAAACACTTATAACGATTAACTTAATTTGTGTGGCACTTTTCAAAACAGGAACAAAGTGTTTTACAAAATGAAAAGAGAAATGTGACTAAAAATGAACGAACAAGACAGTGGGAGATGATACAGCAGGAGGTCAGCAAATGAAAGAAATAACGAGGAAATGAAACAAGACAAAAATACGTTTGAAATAAGTTTTAAAGGAAGGAAACAGATTAAAACCATAAAGAGATAAAAGGTAAAGGAGATCGAATTAAAATACTGTAAATCCCATGAATCAGAATCAGAATCAGCTTTATTGGCCAGGTATGCTTAAACACAAGGAATCTTACTTTGGTGAACCGTGCTCTCTTTGTCTCTCAACAATAAACACAAAAATAAACAAATAAGCAAAGACTAATATGTACTAGGATAAATAAGATAATATAAGATAATGAAAGGTTAAAAGTAACATTCATACTGATTCCACCCTGAAACAATGACATCAACTCATCCTCAGATATGACTTAAATGATGAGGAGGGTGTTTTTGGTATTCAGGACTTTTTTTTTTGTAAACTATTTTCCAGGGAACGTATTGGGAAGGTGGAGTCCGCGGCGTGGCGTTTGTTCACAGCCCTCTGTTGAAACGAAGGAGACGGGTCTCTAAAGACCTGCTGCACATCACAGACTGGTTCCCCACACTGGTGGGACTGGCCGGAGGAAACATCAGCAAGGTCAGTGGAACTGGAACAGCATTAATGGTAGACTTTTTCACACTCGTACCCTCATTTTCGATCCCTACTGAATACGTTTATGATCTAGTTTTTGTGTTCCTTCTCATGTGCTCGGAGTTTGTTGGCCTCTCCTCCCGGTCTCACAGTAAACACAGGATAGTAAAGGTTGAATATCATATGGGAGGCGACGTGTCTGACCTTCTGATCGCTCTGTAAAACAGAACAGATGTAGGGATGCATTTCATGTCGAGGCCACCCAGGCTACTGATACGAGCCACCTCTTAGCTGTACTCTGGATGTGTAGGTTATGTTTGTTTTTCTTGCTTTCCTGCCAAAAATGTGGCGCAGCTAAAGTTGACTTTGTGGTAATTTGATTACCAGTGATTTTTTTTTTTATATTCATGCATGAGTTTGTTTTTTGTCACGGTGAGGGCTGAACGTGGAGCTCCGTCTACATCAGACTTTGTTAAAGTTGACGCCACACAGCTTCTGTAAACCTGTCTCTTTTTACGATCATGTAGATCAATTTGCTGATATGTTAAGTGCTCTGTTTCTTAGCCGTGGCAGCAGAGATCTTTTTGTGTTTCAGCTCAGATGTAAATTAGTTTTATTGGCATGTCAGTGAGGTCTTAGTTCATCTCCCCAAAGAGCTTTGTTGGCTCCGTGTGTTGGACGCTGTTCACCGCCGGGAGCAGAGAAGTCCGCCCATCTTGGCCTCAATCAAGACAAAATCTGACTAATGCAGGAACTGGATACGCTTTATTACCACAGGAGATTTATTATTATTTATCCCCGTGTGGTGAAGGTTTTTCAGGTTTTTATAATACCTCCTGGCACATGTAGACCTCAGAGTGTGTGATATTCTCTCTGTGTTTTCAGTGATATTGGAGTGTTTGTTTCCCTCTCAGAGCCCGGGCCTGGATGGTTTTGATGTGTGGCCCACCATCAGTGAGGGGAAGGAGTCGCCCCGTCAGGAGATCCTTCACAACATCGACCCTCTGCACAAACCTGTGGTGCAGAATATGAAGTGGGACACCAGCACGGAGGAGACGGCAGGTAAAACACGTCCGAGCTGTTCTGCTCTAAAGCTTCTTCAGGGCGACGTTACTGTCAGTCAAACGAGCATGGGGTGTCTGTTTGGTTGTTGAGCTGTTTTCTGTGGGTCATGAACATGTGACTGGAAAAAGAAAAGTGTCAAAAAGTCAGTGAAGCGCTCTTAAAACATGCTGGTTTTGTTCCTTCTCTTTATTCCGTCATGTGTTTATTACCATCTGAGCTACAAATTGCACTTTTGTTCATTCAGTGAATCTGATCGGTCGAAAAAAGTATCAGAAATTTGGGTCACAATTTTCATGAAGGAGTTGGTGGTGGGTCCTTTGGCCGGACCAGTTGAGAACCACTGCTTTAGATAACACTGAGATACTCTGGTGGTGATGCTTTCAAATGTTACCTCGCAACAACATCGGCTGGTTTTATTCAATTCTGAAACTCTCTGCTTCATGACCAGAGACGAGCCAAACGAGCAACATTCACACCTGCCTCAGTTTTAATTTGTGTTTAGTGCCAACAAGCAACAGTTTGCACGCTCAAAAAATCATGATGAGACATTATTCCTGCTAAACATTCTCAGTGAGCATATTAGCATGGTAATAGTAGCATTAAGCTACAAAACCAGTCAGTGAGAAGCCAGTCGACAAACTGTTTTTGTTTTCATGCAAACAGTAAAGAGATCATTTTAAGACGTGATTATGCACAGAAGAAGAAGAAGAAGAAGAAGTGCAAGCTGTGAGAATACAGGGGAAAAAATTGAGGAAAATATAAGCTCTGAAAATAATCAAACTCAGTTGTAGGTGTTGTCGCTAATTTGATGTGTGTTATAGTGTGTGTGTGTGTGTGTGTGTGTGTGTGTGTGTGTGTGTGTGTGTGTGTGTGTGTGTGTGTGTGTGTGTGTGTGTGTGTATGTGTGTGTGTGTGTGTGTGTTAAGTCAGGTAACTATTGCATGTAAACATCGCTGCTGCTGCGTCACCTAGACGTAGACGGTGATCACAGCTACAGGCAGCGAGAAAAGGGAGTCACATGTGAATGGAGATGGCCAATCAGGCATCAGGGGGAGGAACACACATGTGTGTTTGTGAGCATGATTTTTGGTCATGTCGTGTTTTGTGTGTTTTTTAGGTTCATACTTCCACATTTTTTTTATT
Source organism: Labrus bergylta (assembly GCF_963930695.1). NCBI lineage: Eukaryota > Metazoa > Chordata > Actinopteri > Labriformes > Labridae > Labrus > Labrus bergylta. The sequence goes on along the minus strand of NC_089198.1, from coordinate 9,216,840 downwards.
CTGTCAATCCAGTATATACTCGTCTTTGTCAGGTGATTAAGATGATTGATATATATGACATATATTCCATGACGGACTTCCCATATTTACCCAGCATTAGTCTGAGATGACTTTGATTTCCCTCTGGTGGACTTTCTGGTTGTGAGATTGTTACCACAGTGGGATTGTAAAAAGTCAAATGAAGTTACAAGAAAAGAGGCATTCAGGGCAAAAGAAGGAAAGAAGACAGAAATAATGATTAATAGAAAACCAAGAAGGAGGTCTGTACTAAAGGATGATAAACAAGGAAGACAGGTATGACACTTTGGGATACAAGAGTAGAATCCAAGTATTTAGAAACCTGTTTATCTGTAAAGCTAAATACCTACAGTAGTTTAAAAACTGTTCACTTGAGATTCTTCATCATACTTGTTGTCTTTGACTCCTCAGTCCACAAATCAAAAGGTCACGCTGTGAAGAAACCAAAGAAGAAGATCCTGAGGCAGAAACCGAAGCAGAAGTCCGCCTTCAAAGTGAAGAACGTCAAGAAACAAAGGAAGTCTTCTGATCATGCTGCCAAGTTGAAAAATACCAAGCCCCCTCCCAAACTGAAGCTCGAGACCGTCCCAAAATCAAAACATAACCCTAAACCCACGACCAAGACGAGGGTCAAGGTCAAGGTGTACCCTCAGAACCAGAAACCACATTATTACAAACCACATCTCAAGTCCCACTCGAGCGGTCCTCCATCAGCCTCAGGAACGTCTCTCCCTGATTTTCCGCCTCACATTAAACCACATGTGAAGTCAAAATCCAGGCGGACCACATCCCAGAATCTGTCATGGTCGAGTCCCCCGACCCCAAAATCTAAGACTAAACTCAAACTACATTTAAAGTCCAAGTCCAGGAGGACGTTATCCCAGTACCAGAACGCGTCCCAGCAAGACACATTGCTGCTGCCTAAATCCCTCCCAACACCAAAGTTTAAGCTGCAGCCGCCCCAGCCCGTGTGGGACACCTCAGTCCAGGCTGCCATCAGAGTCCGAGACTGGAAGCTGCTCACAGGAGACCCGGGTCATGGAGACTGGGTTCCCCCACAGGTGTGTGTGTGTGACTCTTTTCCTTTGTCAACACTCTTATCCAAACAGCGTCAGTAATCACTTTGATCCTCAGGTACTCGCCACCCTCCCCGGTCCGTGGTGGAACCTGGAACGAGCCCAGACCACCTCCTTCAAAACCTCCACCCACAAAACCGTCTGGTTGTTCAACATCACAGCCGACCCGTGCGAGCGGCAAGACCTAGCAGACCAGAGGCCGGACGTTGTCCAACAGCTGCTGGCCAGACTCGTCCACTACAACCAAACGGCCGTTCCGGTTTATTTTCCGCCCGACGACCCGCGAGCCAACCCCGAGCTGCACGAGGGAGCCTGGGTACCGTGGGTGGACGAGGAGGAGGACTCGGAGGAGGACAAATACCAGGGAGTTTATAAAAAAGGACGAAAGAAGAAGAAGAAGAAGAAGTGCAAGCTGTGCAAGCTGCAGTCGTTCTTTCTGAAACTGAACACCCGGATGATTTCCAATCGGATCTGAGTGGACTGTCAGAGACGTCTGAAACGTTTGTGGTTTGTTCAACTCCGTCTTTAATTCTTCCAACCAGTAGGAACCATGTCAGCACATTCATGTTTTTTTTTTTAGCTGGCCTTGTTTTTTTTTTCTATTCAAAAATTGAGTTACATTTTGTTCTGTACTTCCAAGAAGAGTTGGAGGACCCCTCCCCCTTTTTCTTGTTTCCTTACAGCGAGGACTGAGAAACGCTGCAGATCTTAGAGTCTGGTTCTGATGGACTTACTTCGCTCTTCCTTCAGGAATAAATCCTCCTCGAACAAAAGAGGAACCAGGAGAAGTGACAAAGGTGTATGCTGGAAGGACGCAAATCTGAATTCAACTGAGAGAACTGAGAGAACCTTTAGTGCAATACCAACAACTACCATCCCTAAAAAAAAACCTGCCTCACAACAGCTGCCTTAAAAATGGAGGGGAAGGTGGAATAAATGTGCACAGCTTATCTCAAACGCACAGACAAGAGGAGGCATCCTCCATCTTGTTGTTGTTGTTGTTGTTGTTGTTTGTCTTCAGAGGAGAAACCATCCATCTTATATCACTTTGGAGTTTCCTATTCACGCTGCACTTGCAAAAAAAGAAGATAAAAGTTTGTAGTTCTCCAGGAGCTCCAGGACTGTTTGGTCTGAAAACTCCTGATGTCATGTTGATACACACTTTAATATATGCTCTCATATCTTCTCTTATATGAGGGATCTTTTATAGTGACGCTACCTGAACGGGCAGAAAGATTTTTTTTAAAAAAAGGACTTTTAAAAGCTCCGTTAAAAAAAGAAAGATATTACTAAAATATTATACTTTACTTTTAAATTATTTTCACACTTACCCTCCAGTGATATGTGATGTACATACAGATACTGATTGTGGATGGAGGGTGTTTTTGAGATTAGTGCCGGGAGAATCAGTTTTCATACTTCATTGGAGTATTAGGGCCACATTAAGAGTGAAAAAATCTGAGATTTGGAGATTAAAGTCATACATTTAAGATATTAAAATTGTAAATTTACAAGATTAAAGTTGTTTTTTTAGTCTGTAGTTATATCAGTAGAGCAGTAAAATGAAAATGAGGAACACTGAGCATCGTTTTTCTCGTAAATGTTCGACTCAAATCTAGAAAAAATGATTTTCCGTGGCTCTTACACTCCGTCGTAGAAAACAGCAAGACTTATAAACTTAATAAACTTCAGCAGGTCAGCGGGAAACGTTTTGATTTTAGAGAACTGATCCTTTAAATTGCTGACTTAGACAGCTGTAATGTTTATTATGACCATCATGACTTATTATGGGATTTTTAGGACTCTTTGCATCCTCCTTTCTGATTTTTACATCGTGTTGAACTTTTTATCGGTCACTAAACGACAGAGCTCCTGATACGAGCTCTGACTGTGTGCAGCAGTGAAATGTATTTTTGACTCTGTAAATTATTCCTGTTGTGTTTTTTTTTTTTTAGTTTTGAGCAGAATGGAGCAGAAGACCTTTGTTTTCATGATCTCTGTGTGGAGTGATGTGCTCAGGTTAGAAGTCTTTACAACAATTCAAAACTTCAACGTCCAACATTTACGTTTTGAAGCTTAAAGTTTCAAAGTGCATGAACGTGATGATTATTCTTAATGTTATATAACTTTGTTTGTTTGAGTATTTAATATTTTCACATGTTAAGTTACACCTCAGAGTCATCATAGCTAGTGTTGTAGTACTCCAGATCGATCTTAGTCTTAAGACCGGTACGAGACCACTTTTTGAAAGTCATTTTTACTCTCAGACTGGGCGGACCCCAGATTTAAAATCAAGTCAAGAGCACCACTAATAGACTTCTACAACCGTCCCAGTCTACGTAAGTGACACCTCCCTGCACACAAGATGATGATTTTCCATTGATATTTATGCTCTTGGTCTTGTATTGGTCTTGCCCTGCCTTGGTCTTGGTCTTGACTCGCTCTTGATCCCTAAATGTCTCGGTCTTGATCCCTAAATGTCTCGGTCTTGATCCCTAAATGTCTCGGTCTTGATCCCTAAATGTCTCGGTCTTGATCCCTAAATGTCTCGGTCTTGATCCCTAAATGTCTTGGTCTTGACTCGGTCTTGATCCCTAAATGTCTCGGTCTTGATCCCTAAATGTCTTGGTCTTGACTCGGTCTTGATCCCTAAATGTCTTGGTCTTGACTCTGTCTTGATCCCTAAATGTCTCGGTCTTGATCCCTAAATGTCTTGGTCTTGACTCGGTCTTGATCCCTAAATGTCTCGGTCTTGACTCGGTCTTGATCCCTAAATGTCTTGGTCTTGACTCGGTCTTGATCCCTAAATGTCTTGGTCTTGACTCGGTCTTGATCCCTAAAAGCCTCGGTCTTGATCCCTAAATGTCTTGGTCTTGACTCGGTCTTGATCCCTAAATGTCTTGGTCTTGATCCCTAAATGTCTTGGTCTTGACTCGGTCTTGATTCCTAAATGTCTTGGTCTTGATCCCTAAATGTCTTGGTCTTGACTCGGTCTTGATCTCTAAATGTCTCGGTCTTGATTCCTAAATATCTTGGTCTTGATCCCTAAATGTCTTGGTCTTGACTCGGTCTTGATCCCTAAATGTCTCGGTCTTGATCCTTAAATGTCTCGGCCCTGACTCGGTCTTGGAGCACTCTGGTCTTGGTCTCAGTTAAGGTGGTCTTGACTCGGTCTTGATCTCTAAATGTCTCGGCCTTGTCTCGGTCTTGGAGCCCTCTGATCTCGATCCCTAAATGTCTTGACTCGGTCTCGGAGCCCTCTGGTCTTGGTCTCAGTTAAGGTGGTCTTGACTCCAACACTAACCCCAGCTGTGAAGTTTCCTTGTGATGTCGGTGTTCTTTACGTGTAACTGTGTCTAAGCCTTTGGCTGTTTGAATGTATCGCCTGTTGTAAACACATTATGAGTTTGTGTTTTCAGTCCACTACAAGCAACTGTGACCAGCAGAAACTGATTTTTAATGTCATTTCACATCTTTTTTATATTGGACACATTCGTTACATTTCAGATGTTTCTAGACAAATTTAGTGACAGTATCAAACAGAAGTTGTCTTTTATGAGGAACACCTCACATTAACTAGGATTCCTTTTTTGATTTTTTGAACCAGATTTATGGGAGAGTAGTTATTTAAAAGACACGGCTATGGTTAACATTTGTTTTTAAAAGGTAAAGAAATGTTCCTGTGACATCTGAATTAAATCCTACAAGCAGCTTTCTTCCTCTTATCACATCACGGACACTTTTTACAGGATCTAAAGAATGATATTACACATTTAGATTATTGTTATGAATCTTATCAGGAGGGCAGTACCTCATCTTTATTTCAAACTCAAAGAGGCTCACATCTTCAGAAAAACAGAGAAGAGGAAGTACAAAAAAGTGTCACAGCAGATGTTTTTGAGCAGCATCACAAACCTCTTTGAAGTTAAGACGTCGGTGAGAGAAACACCTCCCCTCTAAATATTTCACTCTGTTTGCTCAACGTCCAACAAAACCAGGACTGTGGCTGCTGTGTGCGACACGGTGAGCGAGCAGCACGGCGAGAAAAAAAAAAAAGACGTTTTAATGGACACTTCATTTTCTACCACCCTGAGCAAATAAACATTTAAATAAGGAGAACTGTGTGCACTCTGTTCTTTGATGGTTTACTGGAAATAAAGAAACACTCGTCTCACCGAGGCAGACGTTCATGGAGTACATGTTTGAGTAAATGTGGTGAGGGGGGTCCAGGTGAAGTCTCAAGACTTTAGAGGTTTTTAAATGAATGCAGGGAAGTTTCACATCTCTCAAAGCTCAACATTTAAATGATGCAGAATCTGAGAAGTTTTTACTGCACAGAGCTCATGAATGTTTCTACTTTTGCAAAGCTCAACTGTTGGATCTGTGAGACTTTTTCTGGTATTTGACTGGACTGAAGATTTTATATTTCCCAGTAACACAGACTGGACTAATCCAGCCTCAGGTCCAAGTTCTGCCTCGAGTCTCGAGTCTGCAGGTCTGATTGTGTTAAACAGAAAGATAATGAACTGTTCATTGTGAGCATTTAGGAGATACAGATGAAATATTAAAGAACTCATGACATGTTGTCCCTGGTGCACACAGGGGGTTTGACCACTAGATGGTGCCAGATATCAACAATCCCTGCAGACTAACAGAACAACCGAGCATGTCTGCATTTAACAGCATCACACACACACACACTCTCTCTCTCTCTCTCTCTCTCTCTCTCTCGCTCTCTGCTTCCACTGATGAATAGTAATTGAATTGGGAGTTTTATCCTCAAACTAAAGTCGGATTTTGTCATCCTTCTGGACAGTTTGGCTGCTGATGCTGCAGAGAGATCGGTCAATAATTTTGACCCTTTAATAATACTAGTTGGTGTTGGTGAAAGCCTGAATACTCACCTTTAAGATGAGGTATAACTTGTAAGGATCGTGCATTGGTGGAATCAGCAACACAGATAATATTAAGAATATTGCAAAGGGATTTTTGGGCACGTTTAGCTGTGTTTCTCATTCCTGCCGAGGCGCCCTTGAGCAAGACATCGAACCCCTCCCCAGACCAGCTCAGGAGCGCTCGCTGTGTGCAGCCCCCTCACTCTGACACATCTCCATTAATGCATGTCTATAGGATTCTGTTTGTGCATGTGTGTGTAGTATGTCACAATAGACGGTGTAAAATTTGAATTTCCCCTTGTAGGATCAATAAAGTATATCTTATTTTTCTAAAAATAATGTATCATTAAAGCCAGGCACTTCATTTTCTTCAGCTGTGGATGGATCCACAGTTGTTGCTCTTCTTTGTTTGGTGTTAAAGAAACGTGTGGCCTTAGAACAGGCTCTTTAAAGTGTTTTCATCACAGCACCGTACCTGAGGAAACCTTCACTTACAAGATTCTATTGAACGATAAACAGGACTCTCCCATGAACAGACAGCCTACCTGTACGCAGGTGCCGGTCGGCTGCAGGAACATAATAAGAAAAGAACAACGTGTGTCTCCTATAGCGTCCTCCAGCATGTGAAGCTACAGGTGAAGTTACAGGTGAAACAGGAAAGTCATTCAGAGTGTGTGAGGGTTCATTTATATATGACTTAATATCTGTTCATAGCTAGTATTGACCATTTAATGTGACTTGTTTATCCTACAGCCTGTAAATAAAGTATTCTAGTTGAGGTAGTTCATGCTTCATGTTTATTTTTAACGGATGTTCTTGAGTCTGATTTATTATGAAAGTATTTCCTGGTTTGGACTTCTTCAGACCTCTCAGAGAGTCACAAATATGAGCACACACAAAGAGGACAAATACAGATTAAGTCAAAACAAGCTGACCTGTGATGACGTACAATAATCTGTCTGTAACAGAAAGTTACAAGCTCACACACACACACACACACACACACACACACACACACACACACACACACACACACACACACACACACACACACACACACACACACACACACACACACACACACACACACACACACACACACACACACACACACACACACACACACACACACACACACACACACACACACACACACACACACACACACACACACACACACTTGTTCACAGCTTGAATAAGCAAACTCATGAATAAATCATACATTCATTTCCCTCACACAGAGCCAAGCAACTTGAATTAACGAACTGACAAAATAAAATAAAAACCTCCCTCATCTTCTTCTCTGTCACACACACACACACACACACACACAAATTACAAAAAAAGAAAAAAAGTCATAATGTTCCCTCAGTGCTTTCAAACAGCACAGAGGGGGGGGGGGGGGCTCCTTTCTGAGAGTGTGACACCTGTGAGGTGTCACAGTCAGACCCAGTCAGACCAGTCTGACATCATCTGCTCTGTAAACAGATCGCTGATGTCTCGCTGACACACAGCTCCGAGGCGAGACTTCATTTTTTTTCTTACCTGTCACATTTTCTCATAAACCCCCCCCCCCCCCCCCCCCCCTTTCATTTTCCCCCTCCTCATTTCAGCTCTTCTCCTAACAGTTACAGCTGTTTTCATCACTCACAGAAGCAGGCAAATTCTAGTTTTCAGTTTTTTGGGAGGGTGCATCTATCTGCTGCTGTTCCTTACATTTATATTTTGAACTTCTTTTCCTATAGCCTGAAGTGGCCGACGAGATTTGTTTAAGTGAAGATTTCCTCAGAGACGTGGACAGACCACAGTGCAGTGACCATCCTGGACAATATTGCTGTTTGTATCAACATTTGTCCGCCCTAAAGACATCAGTGTACTCTATCTAAAAGCTTGTGAGATGGACAATCTGGGTCTAAACATGCAACACATTCACGACACTGAAACTAGGGGACAATGTTTGAAACTATCTGTTGAACATAAAATAAGTATTTCATTTAATTTCATTGAACCTTTATTTATTCTCGAGGAATCATTGAGGGCAAGTGTTCATTTACATGATGATGATGTTGAGAGCACAATTAAAACAAAAATATGACCAAAAAAAAGAAGACAAAACCCATAGATTATAAAACCAAGAGACTAAACCAGCAGAGCAGGCGACTCCAGTTAGAAACATTCACACTGACGATCAGGTTTTTAAATTGACCCATGGTAACCATCGTATTCAGTATTTTGAACGTGTTCCAGGTGTGTTCAGAACGTACAGGATGTTTACCAGTGTCAGTGTTTACTCGTGTGATAAATCAATCATTCATTTTCTTTAATGATAATTATTTGTATCATTCTTTTCTAGTCTTCTGACTACTCAAAGTGCTTTTTACACCGCAGGTCACACCTACACATTCACACACTGAAGGTAGAGGCTGCTATGGAAAGTGACCATCAGTATTAACTAATCCCATTCATTCATAAGCTGCTGATGAAGCAGCAGGAGCGATTCGGGGGTTAAGTGTCTTGCCCAAGGACACATCAGTACATGTTGCTGCAGGAGCTGGGGATCGAACCCTCGACCTTTCCCTTGAGAGACAGCGACTCTACAAACGGAGCCACAGTCACCCAAATGATGATAATAATAACTTTTATTTATAAAGCTTTATTTTTGGGGCATTTTCAGAGAGAGTGAGGAATGATATGTGGCAAAAGAGCCACAGCAGGGGGCGTGACAAGAGGCGTGGCATCAATCAATCAATCATTATTTGTAAAGCGCCAATTCAAAACAAGTGTTATCTCCAGACGCTTTACAAAACAGCATATGGGATAATATGCAGGAAGGATTTCTCTTTTGTAAATTATGTAAATTACGACTCTTCTGGCTTTTTTTTGCAAAACACAGCTGATAGTTTTTCTTTATATATAAATGTAGCACATTTGTTTGGACTTTGTAAATAAATTCACTACCAGTGAAAATATTGGACACACAACAGTAACAGTATATCAATACTACCATAAGTAAGCTATATCTACGGCACACCTAATAGAAGGGCTTTTCTGTATTTTTACTATTCTCCACATTTTAGAATAATAGTAGATATTGAAACAATTAAAATTAGACATTTCATTTATTTTGTTTTGGATATAAATGCACCTGCAATTCGTAGGAACCACCTTCACCATTTCTACTTATATAAGAAACACGTGTCAAACATTTAAGCATAAGCCTTTAGATCAAAATGTCTTTGAGATAATAACATGCATTTCAAACAGGTGTGTCCAAACATTTGACTGCTACTCTACTTTGCACTATATTTCATAAAACAGGTGGATAGAGGAAAGTGATGCAGACTGTCAGACTTACAATGAACTGTTGGTGTGAAAGAAGTTGACAAATTGACCTTCACTTATTTTCTTCTTCATGACTTCTCTTAGTTAAAGAACAAACCGTCTGGGATGCACTTCTTTCTTCAAACTTTTAACGACTTGATTAAAGACCCTCCGGCTCAAACAGCTTGAGATTAATAAGGCGTAGTTATTGACGGTGGAGTTACGACATATTGTAAATGTTTCTTTGGTTTGCTGATTCAATCATAAAACCTCAAAGGACTTGGAAAAAAAAAAAGGGAAGCGAGAAACTAATTGAATTCAGAGATGCACAAAGCATGCGAGCCTGTGTGAATGTTCTGCAGCATTATTGGTGCCACAGACGGCGCTGATGGATACTCAGAGAACAAAGCAGAAGCTTATTTGATCGTTTTGATCCGACCCTTTTACAGAAAACCTTCCTCATCCTCACCTCCCCTCTGACTCATCAGCTCTAATGATCCCGCAGGGCCACAGAGTCTCTTCATTAGGACTCGTGTAATTGAAAGCTGCGACTGTGGATGACGATGTGAAGGTGGCTGGGTGAGATAAAGTCGGTCTACATGAAAACCAGGAGCTCCGATAATGAGCCCTGTCTCTTTGTGCCTCGCTCTCGTCGTTAGCTTTTGATGGAGCTCTATAGAAAATCACCTCGCTCAGAGCACCCACCAGGGTCATCGAGCGCTCATATAGCAGCAGTGAAACAGCTGGAAATAATGCCAGTGACATCCCTGAATCACAAAAGCATTAGTATTAGATCATGATAAGAGGTCATGATTAACAAATGCTGTTCTAATATGACTTTTCAGAACTTTTAATGAAGACAAAGTAACAAACCCGATGAGAAGTCCACACGTCAGGGAACGGCTGATTCACAAAGATGTTTAAAACTGAGTTCAAGCACACAGAAATGATGAAATCATTGAAAATGTTTCCTTTCCAGACGATACATATGAAGAACATTGTCACAAACTGTATTTTAGAGAGAAGAGCAGCAGCAGCAACAGCTAACCCCCCCCCCCCCCCCCCAGTTGCTCAGGTGCTCCAAAACCACTCGAGGTCAGAGGTCAGAAGCATCATGAGCTGTTTAATTTCCAGTTTATACAAAATCTCAGACTCCGGAGCATCCAGGGAAATAAAGACGTGGGTGGTGAATGATAAATCTTTTCCCTGAGCACACAGCCACACAGTAGGTGAAGGTGATTTTAACATATAATGTAACAATGCTTACAGGTCAGCAGCCTTAGCCCTCTGCCATCGTTACAGACTGCAGTAAACAGGCGATCGGGCCGTACTGTGGCCATGGAAGAGACACCATTCTCCATGTTTATGTTATTGTGCTATTAAACGGACTTTTGAAACGACTGTTTTTAAGGTGAAAGGTTAAATATTGCTGCTTTAACCATGTCCACGTGTTGGTCCTGTACAAAAATGTGGGTATGAAGACGTGTTGAAACTAATCAGTGTAGACACGTGCAGCTCGTTTAGGTTTGAACACTCGTGACATTCTGACCTGATGATGCTGCTCTATAAAAAGTCTGTGCGTTACAAAATTCATTTGATTTGTTTTCTTAGGACAAATCTGACTGAATCAAATCTGATGAATGCTAAATGAAGGTTGTCAGATTCTTTGGACTGGAACAAAGCGGAGGATCAACAGATTTACAAAGTGACCAAAGGAAAGTCGAGCGTAGAGCCGTGTTGCTCGCACACAGAGAACATTTTTAGTGCAGCTTCAAGTATGAGGGTTGACTTCTCCAAATGTGTTCAGGTAAATTCATCTCCAAAAGAAAACAGATTCACAACACAACCCGTCAAGCAGCGTTGTAGTCAAGACCACAATAACCAAGGCCAAGGCAATCCCGAGACCAGAGTGCTCCGAGGCTGAGACAAGACCAAGACATTTAGGGATCGAGATCGAGACAGAGGCAAAACCAAGACCAAGGCAGGGCGATACCAAGTCAAGGTCAAGACCAAGGCAGGGCGATACCAAGTCAAGATCAAGACCAAGGCAGGGCGATACCAAGTCAAGATCAAGACCAAGGCAGGGTGATACCAAGTCAAGATCAAGACCAAGGCAGGGCGATACCAAGTCAAGATCAAGACCAAGGCAGGGCGATACCAAGTCAAGATCAAGACCAAGGCAGGGCGATACCAAGTCAAGACCAAGACAGAGGCATTCCTGAGACCAGAGTACTCCGAGGCTGAGACAAGGCTGAGACATTTAGGGATCGATATCGGGGCCTTCAGTGGTGGTCTTGACTGGTCTTGATTTAAAATCAGGAGTCAACCCAGCCATGTCTATTTATTTTAGTATTATTGTCATTTCCTGTTTTATTGTGTACTTACTCTTGTCTCTGTGTTTTTTTTGATCCTGCTCCTCATGTTTTCCCGCCGCCCTGACTGTGCTCACCTGTGTCCTGTTACCCCCTGATTATCTGAGTATAATATAATCTGTGTGTGCTCCCTCACCTGCATCCTCTTGAGTTTTCTAGAGTCTGACCATTCGCCTGCCTTTTTGCCTTTTTGACTTTTTCCTGCCCCTCTTGGATTTGTTTGCCTCTGAATTTTGGATGACTTGTGTACCGACCTGGAGTGTTTGATAAACTCTGCTCTTTTGTTGTACCCTGCCTCGTCTTGAGTCTGCATCTTTGGGTCCTTCTTCCATCAGTCTGGTTCTGTTACATTTTCAGTAAAAATCCAGTGAACTTCCAGTCTTGAGGGAGCCCTGAAAGCTGCTCTTTTTAAAGTCTGTAAACTTTGCAAACATGAAGCCTACATTTACCTCTTGCTGTGCTGCAGTATTTAAATCTGTCCTGATTTATTACTTTCCAACAGTTTAAAACAAATCTGGCACGATTTCATCGCCTTGAGATGCACACATCCTGAGGAATAAAATCAGCGCTTCTCACTTCTTATTAAAAAAAACTGTTTGCATTCACACTTTTGCTCTTTTTTCCCTCCATCTTTTTGGAACAAGCAATTACAGAGAAAGATCCGACTGCGATGGAGTCAGACGCTGGGTAAACATAGCCTCTCTCTCTCTCTCTCTCTGGGAGTCGGGCTCCACTCTGCTCATTTATTTTCCAGCTCTTATCGACTTTCCTCTTTTCCTCCACTTAGAAGTCGAATTTACATTTAAATGTCATCCCCTTATCCGAGCCGGTTTGTGTCCAGTTCAATAAACAAAGAAAGCACAGGTGAACAGCTGCAGTGTGTCTGAGAGCGGACTTCTTTTTTCAGGGGCTGAAAAAAATCCAGGAAACATTTGATTTATTTAACTGAAATGTTATACTGCAATGCAGCAGTGTGCGATACAACTCTTCAGTTCTACATCAGCACCTTTTTTTAGTTCTGAACTTTCTTATCGGAATATTGTGAAGTGATAAAAGAAAAAGATAGCGACACTCTAGTTTTTACTTCAGAGGTGAACCAACTCAGCTTTAAAGGGGACATGTTATGAAAAATCCACTTGTACAGTGTGTTTAAACATATATTTGTGTAACCTGAGTGTCTACTGACCCACAAAATGTGAAATAAACCCATCCAGTCCTTTGTTTGTGGTCTGCATAAGTCTTACAACACAGAGAAAAATGCTCTGTTTTAAATTTGCTCCCCTTGTGATGTCACAGTGGGATTCCGGTAAAAAACAAAAACCTCCCCTCCTGTGCTTTTCCCAGCGGGCAAGCGGACAAGTTGCTATGGCAGCTCAAAGCTGAACTCATGTCGGCACCAGTCGGCACACCCCGCAGGGTGGGGGGGTCATTACATTTAAAGAGACACACACCAAAACGGAGCGTTCTGAGAGAGCTGGTTTATACAGGGTCACAAACCTCCTCTGGTGCTTGATTCAAGTTATATTTTGACCAAAGCACAGCACAGATGTTTCATTAAGACCACAGGAGACTGTTTGACAAGGTGGAGAAGGGGGATAAAATGTCCTCTTTAAAGGCAAATAAACAGTTCCTTTTCTTTTTCTTGACATGCGAGTGCAGCTTTTCTTTGATTCAGTGAATAAAATGGAGCGCTGTGGGCACTTGGCACAAAGAAAGGAACCCCACTTAACATGAAGTGTGGCTCTTTCTGAGTAGCCGCAATCTCAGTGTATTTAATAAACCGACCTTTGGATTATACACGAGTCGTCAATATGGAGTTAGTTCATATACTTTTACTCCAATCACAAATAAAGCTGAGTCCTTTAACAAACGATTTAAAAACTCTCCAAATATTTCAGTCACGCATGACTGTCGACCTTTGATTGTAGGAAAAAACATCTAGTGTTGATCTAGTGTCTAAACTTTAAGGCGTTCATCCTTTCTGAATGAACTTTCATTCACAGAGTCTTGGCGACTACAAAGAATACTATGAAGTCTTCAGACATCCAGTCACAGGAGCTTACAAACACAAAGGGAAGCAGCCACATCAACATTTATAAGTAAGGCTAGGAAATGAAACCAGTTTGGCTTGTTACCAAGAAGCTGACACTCATTCATCTCCTGAGCTGAATATAGACACATCTAAAACAACAGAACCTAAAATAGATCACTGCTGTGAAGCTCAGTGGATACAAACCAAAGGGACTGACGGACGTTTATCCAAACAACACCTGGTGTCTCGGTAGTTATTCTTCACCGGTATTACATCATGAAGCCTCGTTTTCACCTTAAGAACAAGGAAGAGGACTGAATTAGGGTGCAGGGAAATAAGGGCTGAGTCTTTTGACTGGTTGAGAAATTTCTGACTGAGTGGCTTTGAGCGTTCATGTCGAGGGAAAAATCCAGCAGGATTAAAATCTCCCGCAGTGATTTGTGGTTTATAACAGTCTTAGTAAAGTTTAATTTGTGTTTTAGCTTTTTCCCCTCTTGGCTTTTTAAAGGCTCATTTTAATAATCAGGGATTTGAGAGTCAAAGCAGAAAAAATCTCTCCCCCATCAACACACGCACACCAGACGTACAGAAGCATCTTAAGATAATTGTGCCGACAAGTCACGTTTATCAAACATTTGTCTTCAGCAACAACCTGTTGATCAACCCTTTTAGATGAATACTTGCAGTTCAATGGCGTCCAAAACAAAGGCCAGGTCAATTTAAAGACTGTTGTAAAGAAAAGCCTTAGATGTGTATTTAAGATTTACAGTATTTTAGTTTTAGTGGAATCTTTTTTGTTTTAGTGGAAACTGCTGATATCAGCTTTGTCAACAAGAATAATGGAGGTGAATCCAACACGACTCGTCTTTTGAGGGTTCAATTTCCAGGTGTAAAGCTGCTGCTAATGCCAGGGCACAGTCCTGTTTTGTTTTGTTATTTCATAAAAAAAAAAAAAAAAAAAAAAAAAAGGGAAAATATTTTACACACAGAGCTTTTGAAACTTTACCTGACAGTAGAAGTGAACTTGTGTAACCAAGCGCAACAATGAGTGCTGGTGAGAAACACTGATACTGAGGTTGTGAGCGCTGCCAGCGGAAAAAAATAAAAAAACTTCCTTTGGGGACACAAGCTGGAAAGGTGAAGCAACCGTTTAGCTCCTTGTCATAACTAGTTCCTGTGACTAAGGGCGTTTTCACAATGCTCTCCCCTCCCCGCTGCTCTGCGTTTACATTAGTAATACCGTTCAGTGCCAGAGTACACACATGCACTTAAATTTGTTTGCAAATCCGGTAAGAAGCAGCAGTAACCATGGCAACCACTCACTGACTAGGTCCATCCCGCTAACTGTGGATGTTTTTATTACAGCAAAAACTTATTTCTTTCTACTTCGACATCTGTCACGCAGCTCAAGAGGATGAAAAGGGCTCGTGCAGTATTATGTCATATAGCGTTCACATCTCCCGGAGACTGTACTGTAAGTACACGGGAATCGTGCCCATGACCACCTCTTCAAGCAGACCCGGGTACGGTACCCGAGTACTGTATGTTTGTGTCAAATGAACCAGGCTTTGGGGTCACGGGTACTCGGATCCAGGCCCGGGTCTCTAATGTGAAACCACCCTAATAGTTCTCAGTACTCTGCGGGCAGAAAAGTCACATTTTAACATAATTTTCAAAAATACTTGAAAGACAAAGACGACAAAAAACGAGACATGCTGGTCAAAACACATAATGCCCTGGATTTTTATTTCATTTTGTGACAATTCATGAGGATTCTTAGTATTTTCCCATGTGTGTGTGTGTGTGTGTGTGTGTGTGGTGGAAGGGTCTACAAAAACAAAACAAAAAGTCATGAATCAACTGGGCCATTGGAATGGGCATTGGGATTGTGGTACAGACAAAGAAAAACTACAAGTAGCCTTGTTCAGTACCAAACTCTTCACAGAAGAGAGCGATTGTTTTTTTTTTTTGTTTTTTTTAGGTTTTTGTCTTTTTTCCCAAATGAAGGCACCCGATAACTTGTGGTTCACGGCCTCGCAGCCTTCTGGAGAGTTTTTCAAAGTCGAGAAAACCATCTGTTTTTTTGTCTTTGTTTTTTTTTCTCAATACATACATGTGTTTTCTTTTTCTTATTATGTCAAAGCTGGAATGATAATAAATGTCAGTTACTGCATTTTTTTTTTTTTACTCCCCTTGGTTTTTTCTTTACTTCTTTAGATCAACAAGTAACAAAAGAATTAAGTCTTCCTCTGTGAAGAAAATCTGAATATTAAAAAAAAAAAAAAAAAAAAAAGTGGGAGATACAAAAATATTCCTTTAAAAAAAAAAAATGACAACGGGAGGTCGGGGTGACGGGGGGGAGGAATTATCTTCTAGAGAAAATGTAAATGAAGCGGTCTGGTCGAAACAACAGACCTGAATCAAACAAAAGCAGCATCAATCAGTAAAAAAAAATAGAGAAATTAAATAGTGCTTAGATGAATCAGAAGCAGCAAAGTCTACTGGGAAAGAGTCTTCATCGCCGTGGTTTTGTTACTTGTCTCAAGAATAGTAGATGTATGGAAGAGCTTCGTGGAAATGGATTAACCCCACTGACAAACTGATGCGTACGACAATCAAATCCACACCCGCCGTCCTCCTCCACCGCCCTGCAACTGAATGCACGTCGAGGGGAGGAACGCCCGATGACACCAGGCGAGCTCCTGGCCATGTTCACAACATCCCAAAAAAAAAAAAAATACAGAGTTTTTATAATCTATCTAAACACTGACTAAAGCACGGGGGACCTGTGAGGGGTACAGTGTATTAAAAAAAAAAAAGTACAAAAAAAATGAACGGCCCAAAAAAAAAAAAAAACCCCTTTGTAAACACGGCACAATAAATAGATCAAACAGCAGGTTGTGCACCATGCGTGTGATGTCATCGTTCTGTGGTATAACGCTCACACCTCATACTCGCACCAGTCGCAGTTTGTCGTTTTCTTTTTAATTTTTGATTTTCTTTTTTAATATCTCGAGTGCAAAACATCACAAATGAACAATTCTGTATTCAAGTAATGTTATTTACAAGAACGGAGGGGGGCTCTCAGGGGAGGGAGGGGGGTGGTATTACAAATATGCAGTACTGTACATATAATTGCCATATTAAGAATTTACAGACGATCTCTTATTAACAGTAACAAAAAGGGAAATGGGGAGAGCGAAAGAGAGAGAGAGAGAGAGAGAGAAAATTGTACGAGACGAGCATTGCATTAAGTCCCAAACTGTTACCATGGAAACCAGGCCTTGCCATGCTCATTCCGCCACCATTTTCTTTCACGACTAACGTACGATGCATAGCACCTAAAAAAAATGTTTAAATGAAAAAAATAACGACACAGGAGTTGACACTTCCTCGGAGCTGCGAGCGGGAGGCTACGTGACCTCCATGGCCATTGTGTTCTCTGATAGACTGTTCAGTGCTGGCTTGTCTTGTTCGTGATTCTCCCTGAAAACAGAAAGAGGACGCACAGTCAGCAAAGGAGAAAACAGTCGACTTTGCAACAGTCTCATTAATAGTTTTTTCCACTGCAGGATCTTAATCAGGACCTCTTGGGTGATTATTTTGTGAAAAGATTCTCTCACTTTACAAACGTGGACATATTAAATAAACAACAACAGAAAGGCAACAGGGGGGCAAACATCTACTAAAACAATAAACTGGAACAGACACACGTCAACAAAAACCTGAAACTCAACCTTAAAAAGCTAAAAAGGTGTCAATTTTAAGTTCCATTTGAACTAATTCCTGTATCTATGATGTGAGGATTAAGTGTGGTGTCACGGTGCAGTGGATTTTTTTTTTTTTTTTTTAAAGGTAGTTTCTGCAGCTTTGTTTTTTTCTATTTCAGCTCTATTTGGGTCCTGATGACCCTGATGAAGACCACAACGTCGGTCTAATAAGAGATAATCTTTATACTACTAGTGCTGCTGGAGCTTTTTGAAGTTGTGCCATAAGACCCTACTCCTCTTCTTCAGGAATCTGGTGTCTGTACATTTTGTCAACCCCTAGATAAAGCTGCTCAATCTTTTGTATTTGCTGATTTATTTCTAAAAAATTTGATGATCCAAAGGCAACTGGACCTGGTTAAAGATCTTGAAGACGTTTCACCTCTCCTCTAAAAAGGCTTCTTCAGAGGTGGTGATGATGTCTCGGTCTGAGAAACCATACTCCATCAAACCTACAAAGCCGCTCTGAATTTTCTCCCTAAACAACTTAAGTCTCATTCCCACCTTGGAAGTTGGAACATACGACCCACAGACGACTGGGGGTGTTTAACGACTCGGCTAACGACTCTGATGAGAGTCATCCTCGATCATTAGCTAATGATCCACAGAGCGTTACATTTCTAGCTCCATCCACCAGTAAGTTTAGAAGTGAAGGAGCCTTTTGTAGTAGAGGTGAAACGTCCTCAAGATTTTAAAACCAAGTCCTGCTGTCTTTGGATCAAGCTTTGAATCTACCATGACCATGATGACTGAGAACCTACACAGACATTCTCAACATTGGTCTGCATTATTCCGCCTTTAAGTTGTGTTTTCTAACCAAAAAAAAAATATCATCATGTCACTTAAAAAGGCAAATTCCCTCATTGAGACTGTGTGAAAAAACAGCAGTTTCTTCAAGAAGCTTTAAACCGTCTCGTCTACAGTGTGGCACAGTTATTCATCGATCTCTTCTCTGATCGTCTCATTTGTTTTTGTTGCTCATAAAAAAGGCATCACCATTTACTAGCAGTTACAAACATCTCACAGGAGCTTTAAGGCCAAACCAGGACTTGGTATTTATGGTGTCTACTTTTCCTTCTGCAGTATCCTGACTTTTCTGCCAGCAGTTGCTTTAAGCATCTTGTCGTTGCATTTTGTTCAGAGCCCAAAAACAAAATAGTCCCCAAGCAGGGACAAAAAGAAGAAGCAGAACAAATGGTCCCCATTAAATCTCCATTAGTTCCTGAAGTGGAAAACGGCTTTAATTGTCGCTGGTTGTGCTTTCTTTAATAATACAGCCGCAGTAAGAAAACGTATAATGGGCCCTGTAGAAATCAATGTTTGAATGGCTGCGGTTCACCAAAGCGTTTTTCTCTACAACAAATGAAAACATCAATACAGAATTAACCGGATGGTTTTTTTAAAGAAATTACATTCTGATAAAAACACACAACAAATCACAGCGTTTTTAAATCACAGCAGACTGAGAAACTTATTTTTACTGCTTTTTCAGTTTCTCTTTTTTAGGAACATCTGCAGAAACAAAATTTGCCCGTTCACTGAGAAGTAAGATCTACAAGAAAACAAGATGCTCAAATGGAGACTTACTGTAAATAACTGAATCAGCGGTTTGTCTGTTAAAGCTCTGCAGTGATATGTTCTGTCTCTTCTGGAGCGCTCTGCATCACTTCTCCACTAAATAAAAACTTCATTCTCTGTAAATCTGACTACTTGTGTTGTTTTTCCTCACCTGGGCACTATGTCCAGCGGCGAGGCTGCGGCCGTAGTGACCTTGGGTTCTGACAGTTGGCGGTGGCGGCGGGCTGCGTGGGCGAGCTTTAAGGCGGATGTCGGCATGGTGGCGCTCAGCGTCCGGGGGGCGTGGACGCGCTTCCCGGTGGGAACGCCCAGACGGAGGCTGTTGTTGTTTCCCAGCAGGACCTGAGTGGTGGCGGTGGTGGTGTTGGCAGGGTGGGAGGTGCCGTTTGTTGTGACTGGTGGCGGAGGAGGAGCTGGTGGTGCAGGGGTGGAGCAGGGAGGGTGTCTGGGTGGTGGTGGGAGGAGCCGGGGGCGGCGGGGGAAGGGGACGCTGTGCTCGAGAGGTGCAAGCCCTTGTAGACACCTGAGGGGTGAAAAGAGGCCGGGCGGTGGTGGTGGTGGTGGGGGGGGGGGGGGGGGGGGGGAGACGAGGGGAGAGGTGGGAGGTGGAGAGGGAGGGTTTCAATTATCAATTATTCTCTTTGAAGATAAATCCTGAAAGTTCAAAACACTTTTAATTGAAATGGTTTTAGTGTGGATGCTAACCTTTGCCTATCATTAAGACTGATGTGAACATGTGCACAGTTTATTTAACATCTACTGTATGGATTAGGTCATGTAGGAGCTGGAGTTATTCCTTTTTTCTCCACAATCACAAAGAAACCGAGTATCAGAACAAAACTGATAATCCAGCTCTTCAGTTTTCAGTCGTCTTATCAGTGAAGGACGGATCCTCGGTTTGCTGTTTTACATCTGCAGAAAAGTCTCAAATGGAAATGTCCATTATGTCACTTCTCTTCGGTTATCTGTTAAATCCTGCAGTCTGAAACGGCCTCGGCTGTTGGGGCTTTTAGCGCTGCAGGTTTTTTTTTTTTTTTTTTTTGTTCTGTTATCTGCTCTCTCGCTCTCGCTGAGCTCCATGATGGGTTTTTAGGACTGTAATTACTTTAGGCTCTTTGTTTGCTTTGTCTGTTCAGTGTCACTGGATTGCAACACTTTGGCAAAGTGCACTTTAAATTTAAAGGGCGTTCGGTTTTTAAAAACTTTTGCATCATTTATTTGTATGTTTGAAAGTAGAAAAATCACAAAGAAGTGAATCAGACCTAAATGTTGCAGGTGGCTGTGCTCATAAAGACGGTCATTAGAAAAGAGAAAATCAGTCAAATGATGACTGTTCAAGAGGGCTGCACTTCATATCATAAAAGACCATCTTATTGTATCACACACTGACCCCCACTCTGTCATCTGATGCCCTTTCTTTTTAAGCTTGAAGCGTTTAGAAGTTCCCTGACCAGCCAGAGAAGACGTTTTGTGAAGAGTCGTCATACCTGAGGGGGAGAGGACGCCGTTGACTCCGCCTCCCAGGGCTAGCTCCTCCTTGGTTTTTAGAGCCAGCAGTTGGTCGGCGGTGACGAGGGCCGTGGCAGCGAACTGAGCGGTGGCCTGGTCCAACGTATTCGCCATTCCCTGAGGAGAGACACGAGGACACTGTTAAAGCCACTGATGAGATTTAACCAAACAAAAAAAAAGAAAAGAAAAAAAGAAAAGAGGGTTGTCAGGCTATGCTTATTTTGGATACTGACGGGTGTGCTGTTTGCAGTGGTGGTGCTGTTGGCTTGTTGTTGCAGCTGGATCTGCTCCAGCTGCTGTTTCTGCATCAGGGCCAGCTGTTCCTGATGCTGCTGGTACTGTTCGGCTGTGAAAGCTGAGAGAGAGAGAGAGAGAGAGAGAGAGAGAGAGAGAGAGAGAGAGAGAGAGAGAGAGAGAGAGAGAGAGAGAGAGAGAGAGAGAGAGAGAGAGAGAGAGAGAGAGAGAGAGAGAGAGAGAGAGAGAGAGAGAGAGAGAGGAGAGAGAGAGAGAGATGAGAGAGAGAGAGAGAGAGAGAGAGAGAGAGAGAGAGACACAAGGGTTTGTTAATCACCCCAAAACAGATTTCTACATGTGTTAGAAAAAGAGCTGCGACATTATTAGAGTAGTTCACTGCTATTAAAATGTATCCTCAATTTATTAGTTTGTGGTTTAATCCCTTTGAGTAATTTCTTTATGAGAGGTCAAATCTCAGATTCCAGCTCCTGCAATGTGAAAGTCTTCTGGTTTCTTCACGTTTTAAATATTTTGGGGTTTAGATGTTGACAGAGACACTACATTGAGAATGTCATCTTAGGCTTTGGAAAACACTTAGCAACATTTTAGACACTGATTACTAACTAGTAACTGGTGTCCTAGACTCTGGTGATACACCTGGTTTCTACTAACACCTAAATTAAATCAAATTCCACATGTTAAGAATACATAAGATGCATCTTGCTGGGTTGCATTCAGCTTGAATAAAGTTCCTCTACCATCAAAGTTCATTTTGTTTTGCAATATCTTCTTGGAGCACCAGACTCCTCTTTAAAAAACGCTGAGTCATTCAGATGTTGGACAGACGTCATGGGCATGTACGCGTGCTGCTAAGTCGTTAAGGTGTGGCAGTATGTGGCTGTTGAATGGAGGAGCAGTTATTTTTGGCTCTCATTGTCCGCCACACCTGCTGCTGCTTCCAGCTGTTTAGTAACACAGTGACATCATCTCCTCGTGAGAGTCCGGGGCGTTTCAGTTCACTCAGAATCTCATATTTAAAGCCACTGTTTTACTCTTGACTTTTCTCAGTTTAATGCATCACTGCGAAACCACACAGGAGTTTCTTTTTTTGTTTCTTTGAAGTGAAATCGAGTATTTCCATGAACATCCTTTCATATTTCTGAGTCCGTCTTTTCAAATCTTTAACAAGCTTGAAGGCCCCGTGGCTCTGCATCGATTAGAAATCCATGCAGTGTTTACTAACTATACTTTAAAACAACCCGAAACCATCCATCACAGACTCTCCTGATACAGAAGCCTCCTTCAAAAAAAACTACATCCGTGTTCAAAGAAATGATGAAGATGATGAAGGCTGTGTGCGAAAATAACTACCACATACTCAAAATATATATTCTGCATACTAACCTGACTTTAGTAGTCATTTTTATATTATTTGGCAGTATTTAAAACGTATTTCAGCACAGAAATTTAATTTCTAACCACTAATTAACTAGCTGGCGAGCGCCGAGATTGGACAGTCCGAGAGCTGCAGTGCATTGTGGGGTTGTTTAGTATTATAAGTACAGCTCCTGTAGTATACTCAAATACTGGCCAATCTAGTAAACATCCGGGTATTTCTCACATAAACAATATTACCTTCTGTGATTCCGGATCATACTACTCAAATCTCAATTGTTTGGTTTCTGATGCAGCTGAAAAACTTTTGCTATTTGTCTAAAACAAACAAATGATCTTTGAAACAACTCTTTCCAACTTTCTAATTTTCCATCTTTTCTTTAACTTTTGACAGACACCAACTGGTCATGTAGGACATGATCATAGGTCACGTAGTGGAATCTGGATCGATAACTGATGTTATGGCCGATAAGAAAATAGTAATCACAGTAAACATGAATACATCTTACTGGAGAAAGCAACAATACCACACATGCACTTTCAAACAGAATAAAACGCTCCAGCTTTGGTTCCAGCATGTGTCACCAGACTGCAGAGAAATTATTCTGGGCTGCGCGGGAACAACTTGGTCTAATTTGAGAATAATGAAGTTCCAGCATTATATAGACACCTGGTTTGTAGTGAGCACGTCTCGAGTTCAACCACAGTCTAATTTGTGTCCCAGATATTTCTCCTGTGAATAACGTGGTCTGAAGTCTTTCCTTAAAGGTTTTGGATTGATTCTAAACTTCTATCCCCCACATTTCAAGGCGTTATGTGGCCTTGTGCCTCAGTGCGATATCGATTCTATTATTCCCGAGAGCTTTCCACCTCCTCATCACTCGGAGCATTTAAGAGTCACAGCTCGTACTCTGCGTACCGCCTCCATCTGGAACACGCTTCATGCGATCTGATGCAGACTCCTTTAATCAAAACACTGCACCTTATTAATTACATCTTCCCATACGGCTGTTCTCTGCAGACTGAAGTCACGGCAGAGGTGAAGTTACATCTGTTCCCTTCAGTTTCCTTGTTGTACCTTATGAGGCAGTTGTTGTTCATGTGCATCAACACATGCAAAACTTCTGTAAACTGTTTGTAGCAACATCGAGGCACAGACCGCCCGACTGCCCTCGCATTAACACCACCAGGGACCTGTGTGGCTTTTAGTTTGTATGCAACGCTCCACGACTCCGTCTCCACACGCCCCGAAACAAATCCTGTGCATCTCATGAATTTATTTATCCACCACAGATTTAATTGACACCTTGTGGACTGGGCATGGTGGGAGGACGTGAAGCAATGTGAATGCAAAGTAACGTCTTAACAACTAGATGAAAACAACAAAACTTTCTCATTGCAGCTGGAGGACAGGACACCAGCGCTGCTGCAGGGAAAGACTAAAAGGTTTTATTAATCCAGGCAAAGAGAAGATAGATCTGACTCGTGTGTGTGTGTCCTGAATATTCTTAAGAACTGATAGATACTTAAAAATGCTGCAAATAACACCCCAGTAGATATAGAGACTGGGAATCATCCTTCAAGTTGAATAATGATGTGGAAAGCCAAGAGGCTTCAGCACCTCGCAGCAAGCTAACATCAAGCACGGCGTCCTCAGTAGTTTTGATGCAATGCTAAAAAGCAGATCATTCACAGGCGTTAAAGTGGGCGTGGCCAGGACACATGGTCACATTTCTGGAGAGGTTCTTTGCACAGATTCATTGCAAAAAGTATGAATCCGGTTTTAACCAGATCCTTCTAAAGCCTGTGGCGTTCACATGCAAGTCCTCATGATTGGGCTTCTTTCAAAAACAAATAAATATTCCAAATATCCTCAGTCCAAACTGCTTTTATGAGGACATTGCACAATAAAACAACCTCTCTATGAATACTGATCACATAAAGCTGAAAATACTCAGAGAGAGTTTAGTGCTTGTGTCCATTAACACTTTTTTTAAGCATTGGCAGTGACTATTTTAACCAATGTTTTTAGCTCTTACCGTCTTGAGAGTGAAGGCCCCAGCATTCTTACTTACGGACCAATCAAAATCAATAAAGGGGCGGGATCTGATGGCAGCTTTGACAACAATGACGGAGGAGAAATGAATCTGACTTCGCTAGGGTACGCGGCGATATGCCTCCTTCAACAAGTTAATATTGAACCTTCTTCTGGTCGACAGATTACGGTACATCACTTAGCAAACAATCGACAATCAGTCAACATGTCTAAATCCTTCAGCTGACACAACATGAACTACATCTCCTTATGTGTGGTTCTCACTCTTTCACTCGTCATGTTGACACCCTCGTCTTTGTGTTTTTCCCCCATGACACTCTTCTACACATGTCGCTGTTATACTTCCTGGTCAAGGCCAGTTAGGGACCAAATGAGGCAAATACATGCAACAGTAAATCGAGCCCCAACAGCAGTATTATCTAGGAGTGAGGAATTCAACTTCATATTTTTTCCAGATGGACTCACATGTTGACATGCATTTCTTAACATCTTGTAAACATACTGACTGACAGTCTCCACTCACCAGCAGTGGGTGTGGGTGCAGGGACGACCCTGGCCGGGCGCTGGGAGCCGTAGGGCTGTCCCCCAGCTGTGGAGGCTGAGAGTGAGCGCTTCAAGCCTCGACTCAACTTCCTGAATAGAGGGTGGGCATTGTCCAGCTCGTGTAGTGGTAGTGTCCGTGGTCTAAAGTGCCTCCACCGGCACGACCTTATATTCAACAGTATCTGACTGAGGTCCGTGGAGGAGGGCGAGGAAAGAGGGGTGGAGCTTCTGTCTGAGGTATTTGTTTCTGAGGTACTGGCAAACTTGTTGGTGGCTGGCGAGCGAGAAGTAGTAGCAGGAGGAGGAGGAGGAAGAGGAGAGGGCGGATGAGGCAGGTCAAGCATTTCTTGATCCAGTCCGTGGAAAATGTTGTCATAGTCCGTGTGCGCCCGGTCCAGCAACACCCTGCCAGAGGAGGAGAGGGAGAAAGAGAAGGTGAGCTCTAATGGACTGAAGACCTAACTTGAGGGAAACTCAAGCTCTCACAATACTGATGATTCTGCGATACAGTGATAATTAATATCTTACAAGACGATCATAAAAAGATACATTACGATATCTGATAAACTGAAGAAAGGTGTCTGTTTTACTTATCATGCTTCATCTCATAACTTTTAACCGCTGCCCAACTAGTCCTGAAACAAAGTGTACTGACCTGCCGCCTCGTCCCAAGCGTCGTCGAGCCATGCCGAGACAGCGCCTCGGCACGGTGAGTGTGGTGAGACTGTAGCGAAAGCGAGCCTCGGCCAAACCGTCGTCCCAGGGTGCACACCACGGCCAACTCCCCACACGGTCCTGATGAGACTGAACACAGATCACGCATTCAAGGTTATACTCTGCAATGTTACTGTAGGGCTATTATACGTGTGCTGAAGCTAATCGATAAAATCACTTCCAGACAACTGTTGTGTGTGTGAACCTAAGGCTTTGATTTTATAAATAAACTTATACACACAATGAAAATGATAACAAACATTTTGGAGCACGTTACAGTCCACTAACTCGATGTGGACGATTGTGCCATCAAGGAGCCTTTAAAAGCAAACCTGCAGTACTTACAGCATAGTACTGGCAGCCTGCCTTCCTGCGAAAGGCAAAGGCCCCGTCTGGGTCGTTCTCCTCCTCTGCTTCTGATGAGCCTGAGTGCAGCTGTAGACACAAGAGGTCAGTTTAAGGGTCAGTGGAAGAGCAGAATTTATAACACTGAAGCCAGACGACACGGCTTAAATATGTGTCTGACCACTCGTCTCATGAGGCTCTGCTACTCTGGGTGGATTTATGAGGACACAGGGCAGAGCGCAGGGAAAGAGGTAGAGCTCCACGCCTCAAAATGAATGATAAAACCAAGTGGGCTGCAGTGCTCCCACAACAGAACACAAAGTTTATGTCATTTGTTTAGCTGAAACTTTTTATTTTTTAAATGTTATTATTTGTTAGAGACAGTGCATATTAATGAACAGCTGTAAAAATGACAGATTATAGCAGAAGTGCTAGTTTCCATCTGTTGTCCTTTGGCAGGTAAGAGAAAGACAAATTACAAATAAAATACAAATACAAAGGCACAAGTGACACAAGACAATAATAGAGGTTAAAGGTGGTCACAGACTTGTTTGAGGTGTGTTTTGAAGGTTGCATATGTTTGTGAGTCTCTTATTGTGAGTGGGAGAATATTACACTATTTAGTTCCTTTGACTGACAGAACAGTTTGTCTGAATGTAGTGCGTCTGTATGGGACCTCACAGTCTCCTCGGGCTGCGGCCCTGGTGCCGATCCCACTGACAGACTTCAGCTTTATAAAGTCCTTCAAAGGAGGAGGAGCAAAAGTCTGTGCAAAATTTTATATATAAACTTGACAAAACCCAAATGTTTTCTAGTGTTGCAATGTTTGAAACAATGAAATTACATTTAATTTTAAGAATGGCTTTCTCATTAGCTCTGCATCCATTCCAAGATTTCTTTTAGGGCTTTTTATGCCTTTATTATTATCATCAGAGTACAGTGGATAGAGTCAGAAATCAAGGAGAGAAAGAATGGGGAATGACATGCATGAAAGGAGCCAAAGGTCAAATTTGAACCCGGGTCTCCCTCTTCAAGGACTAAAACCTCTGTACCTGTGGCACACTCGAAATTGCATGAGTACAAATGAGGTTCTAGGTTTATACAAAGTGGCGGTTGTTATATAAACACAACCTTTGAATCAGCTTCTCCTGAATTCTACAAACTCATCTATGTAAGCTTAAAACTCAAGAGACCAACTCGCTGTGTTCATGCAGAGATCTTTGTTAGCCTATTTCTTATTACAACATGATTGCTTTTTCAGCTTTATGAGCAGAATAATGATTCCTGTAATGATTAAGAATGTAATATTCAGAATAAGTGGTGTTCTGCAATAAATATTTCACTTGAACACCTCAGCAGAATCATCATGAACATCGCCAGACAAGCTGTTGTGCTGAACAAACATGTGTGTAAATGTTGGGTGTGTACCTGGGAGAAGGGCTCGTCGTCTGAACTGGGGAAGTCATACTGGTTGAGGTCCTTGGCGTTGAAGACGACGGGACCTTGATGGTGGGGGCCACCCGACGACAGAGGCAACGCCTTCTGCTTCTTCTCGTATTTCCTCTTCTGCCGGGGAACTTCTGCCTTCTCGGGCTGCAGGTGTGGACAAGAGGTAAGTGATTAGACTGATAATGCAGAGAGCTCTCTTAAAATAACTGGCAAGGTTTAATTAAAGGTTATAATCAAGTTCACTCTCTGCCGTGTGTGCAGTGGTTGTTCCTCATGATGAGCCTCACCTTGGACTTGTAGTCCTTGAGGTCCATGTGGTCCTGGTGTCTGTACTGGTTGGTAAGAGGGACCAAAGGAATGATTTGTGGCCTCACCAGCGCTCGCTCAGCCAACACCTCGGCCATCACCTCACCGCCGTAGTCTGACATGACATTTCTGGAACAGAAAAGGTTGGTTAGTGGTGAGCACGACCCGAGAGCGTTTTGTTGAGTATCGTTTTTTCAAAGACTGGCTCACCTCTTCTCAAACACCTCGAGTGTGAGGTGCAGCAGCTCTCTCTTGCTCTTCTCCCTCCTCTTGATCATCTCCAGGATTGTGACGGCTCGGCTCAGATCCCTTCGTAGCTTCAGCATCTTCTCGTAGGACGCTTCGTCGTTCTTGCGGTTCTGCATCAAAAAAAAAAAAAAAAATTAATACAAACACTGAATAACATAAACTGTAATAGATATAATGGGAGCGAGCAAAACCTCACTGACTGCTTTAGTTCAACACTGCAGAAAAACTCTTGTCTTGAAACATCTTTTATCTGTTAATGAACAGGAGGTCACTCAGCTCACACTTAATTCTTCAGATGACCACTTGGTGGCATTAACCTCCTTTACAGAGTTTAGAGAAAACTTGACTTAATACTCTGCGGAGAAGTACCATTAAAGTCAACGTAAAAATAATCCAGTTTTATAGCGCAGCTTTTTGTGCTTTAAGTGAAGTCTGTTAAGTTATGTTCACACAGTCACTGACGTCATTTGGTTTTTAATCATACAATCATCTCGTCAACTTCAGCGTCGCTCTAAATGAACAACAGTCTCATTAACCATTTCACCTTCAATCATGTCATGAAGGAGCTGAGCAGAAAAACAAATAACAACTTAAGCTTGTTGAATCTCAAACTTTGTGCCTTGATTTGTTCGACTGACACAGGCAGCATTGGTATAAAGATGCTGTTCATTGAATGTGGTTTTGGCACCTGTAGGTTTCAGGTTTTGATGACACAATGAATTTAAACTGTGGAATTTGAAATGGGAAGATTGAGAATGCACCATTTATCTTTCTCCCTGATTTTAGCCATATTTCTACTGATCGCCCCTTATAATACACAAACTGTTAGTCAATGAATGAAGTTGGTTGGTTTGCCTTCAACTAACAGGGATGAAACTGGTTCTACTCCATACAGAGGACAAAAAGACTTAGTATAAAAGAACTACTGACCTTCCTGGTTTGCATCTTCTCCGTCCGCCGTCGGAAGGCCACATACGGGTCACCGGTGCTGGAGCCGTCCCGTTTCTCCTGCTTCACATTGTGGATCAGGGCGTTGGATTTGCTGTTTTTCCTCTTGCGGCTCCAGTAGTCAAAGACCTCCTTGATGAGCTCGTCGTCCTCCTTCAGCAGCAGTTTGGCCTCCGGAAGGCTTACGGCCTACAGGACAAAGAAGGGGGAGTTACATACTGATGACTAAGATGCTTCACCACAATAGTTGAATGATTTGATAATGAGGACATTGAAGCAATGCAATCTTCCTGTGAAGTGTATTGAATGAGTATTTAGGTTCTTAAAGATCGTTGGTATGTAAGGTGTTTCATGGGTCAGTCTTTAAAACAGTAGAAGAAGAAGTAGACACCTGTTGTCCACTGCCTTTCTCCAGACGGTCAATCATCTCCTCAAACTGCAGGAAGCTGATCTCCATCTTCTTTTTCAGCTTGATGACAAACGCTTCGTCGTCCAAGTCCAGGTCGTAGTCTGGCTGCTCCGTGTCCAAGCTGAAAGCTGCAGGAGAGGAAACAGACATTAGTGACTGAGAAAGGAGTCAATGAGTGGATACAACATCACAGATTTGTAATGAACAGAAAAAAAAACCCGACAGGTTGTTGATGACTGGTATAAGAATCAGCTTTTCTTATTCCATGTTTGTTCTTCTGACTGGCTGAGAGTTGCTTTAATAGAAACTAAATTATTGTCACATATTTCTCTTTTAAAATTAGTGTTCATGCTCTTAGATACGTCTTCAGTACAACAGCTGCTCATGTTTCCAACTCTTTTCAGTTTATCCATAATGAGTGATTCTGGTAGACGGAAAGAAATCTTTATTTTGTCTAAATGAATCCGTTAGAAAATATGTTTCCCTGTAACTGAATGGAGACTTTCACATTTTGTGCTGGAGGGAACTTCAAAGCAATCAGGTAACCATGACCTCTCTCTCCTCCAGCTCCACAGCACAATGACCGCTCAAAGTCAAAACTCAGCTAATTGGTCCGGTAATGAGTAAACGCACCACATGCAGCGTTACTTCACAGTAACGAGGCAGCTTCCAGCAGAGTTCACTAAGCGTCATCGCTCGACAATCTCTTTGTAGAAAGTCGGAGGTTTGTTTTCAAACCCTAACTTTTAGTTATTGTTGAAACTGCAGCACCTCACCTTCATACATTGAGTCACTGAAAGACAAAGTATTGTTTCAAACAGATGCTGTCAAACCTTTATAGATGATTACTTAGACGTGACTGTTGCACTAGAGACTTGAGTGTATTTAAAAGAACTCAGACTGTAAATCAGCGTTTTCAGTCAGTTTGTGTTTCCTGGAGTCTCAAACATTTTACAAAAGATGTATACATTTTCTATTCAGTGACACTGCGCCCACACAGAGTCAAGGTCTCTGCCTACACAGCAGGCAATGTATAAGATTCATTATTTAATGATTCAGTGTTACAATAATAAATAAATAAAATCTTTAAGCACTGCATCACAGTTATAATGAAAATGAAGGCCAACAAATGAAGCCCCCCCCCCCCCCCCCACACTAGAGCAAAGCAGGAGAGACAACATGGGAGGCTGTCCCAACTCTACAAACCAAGTCTCTAAATGAGACCCAGGGACTGTCTTACAGGTGTTCATTTTGAAAAGGTTATTTTGATGACATTTGATTCTAAGAATTAGGGCTCTCAAACATAGAGAACAAAGATATAGAGTCAGGAAGACATGCACCAGACACCCAGGGCACTGACTGCAAGGACTCAGCCTCTGTGAAGTGCACGCTCCATCATGGAGCACCTCTTTAGTCACTGAACATTCAAGGTGCAATATTTACACCCGTGACTTCTCGTATTCAATATGAATTTGACTGAGGAGTAATGGGGGGGGGACGAAGAGATCCCCCACTCTTTACTGCCATCGGAAGTCGTAACAGAGGTGAAACGCGATGGGCACAGCCAGCAAGGGACACCATCGTGATGTGCACGCCTGGTCTGAGGAAGTGTAATGGTTGCACTTCTGCTGTTTAACTACATGACGTGTTTCTGCAACGCAGTAAGGCCCAGGTAATTCACAGACTGGGACACCAATATCACACCATTGTGGATCAACATGATTGCATGATGTTGATGCCGAATTGCGATCTGAAAAAAGGTAGTAATAATGTTTTATTCAGGTCCCATAGATCTCCTTTCACAATAAAATGGACCAAGGAATTAAATGGGTCAGGTGACATCAAAATCTCAGAGGTTCAGAGGCTGCTAGCTGAGCAGTCATTCATTTTAGCTAAGTAACGGACTGAAAGTCTTTACCAAGTCAAAAGAAAGTTAAAACCAACATTAATCTCCATTTAAAAATGAACTCATGTAGACTGATGTCTATTGAGATCAACTAAGGACACTTTGTAATGACCAGCCAAAAAACAAACAAACAGACTCAGAAGTCTTGGTAAAGTGCTGCGCTATTCTACATCGAGTTCATGCATTTCAAGATGACTTTGTGCGGCCTTAACTGTAAACACTGATGCTCCATTTGCACTCGTCCACTTTAGGAACAGTAAAAATAGAGACAGGTTCCAGTGTCTGCAGATGCAAAACTATAACATAGGAAAAACAGCCTCAGATGCAGAAGGAAAGATGTTTCTGCTCAGAGCACCGTGATGGGTGTTTTTTTTTTTATTATTATGAAAAACAAACAGTGGTCAACTCAGAAAATCTCATGACAAAACCGAGGAAAGTTTGATCCTCTTAATCCACATAAGCTTTATGCAGTTCCTGTCTGCCGAGGATCATTTGAAAGGTTAATGGCCCACAGTAGAGTGGAATAATAATAAGTGCTTTAATAGTGCGGCTCAAACAGCATCTGTTTGGTCCACAGGTCAGGGACACACTTCATGATTATCGGGCATAATTACACCACATTTAGACTTTCGAACATCAGAAAGCTTAACGAGCAGAGAGAACTAACATGTAGAGGAAAATAACTGTTTTTATTGTGTGGAGTTTGAAATCACACGCTAACCTGACAAGTCCATGGAGCCTGCATTTAAAAGCTAAATAATAAACGTGCAATATTTCTGCAGGTCGAAGATACATCATTAGAATTTTAAATTAAGCATAAAATGTGACTCTCTGCCCTTTCCTTTTAGTCTAACG
The DNA here is from genome assembly GCF_963930695.1 of Labrus bergylta. Classification (NCBI taxonomy): domain Eukaryota; kingdom Metazoa; phylum Chordata; class Actinopteri; order Labriformes; family Labridae; genus Labrus; species Labrus bergylta. The sequence goes on along the minus strand of NC_089198.1, from coordinate 9,184,863 downwards.
TAAGCTCATTTTTAAATCCAAAAAGAGTGAAATATTAAAACTGCTAACTCAGCTCATGTAGCCGTCTCAAGCTGCAGAGTCTGCTGAAACAGCACTGTCAAAGTATCTATACATTCCTTTTCTGATTCCCAACAACAGCCTCCAGACTCACAGCAGACTCTAATTGAATCTTAATTAAAAAACAGAAATAAAGTAAATCTGCTTTCACATTGAGCTGAGTTCAAGAAAAGTGAGAATGACAAACAGACAGGATTATATTGATGAGACTCAAGCTGCATGCTCCACCAGGGCAAGACCACACATACATTCTAAGAACTCTTCAGAATCATACATATCTATTTTCTTCCTTTCCTATCTTCAGCCACCTTGCTGAAGTTCAATAAATAAACTGCTTCAGAAAGTGTCCACTGACAATCAGACGTTTTCAATCCAAACACAAACCTCTTCAGACCTGGAAATGACCAATATCATGCTGTGACAGACTCCAGCACTCTGACAGGACCAAGTGTTTGTCATCTCAGCTTCCAAATGATAACGGCGTCTATGTTTAGAGTTCAGCAGATTGCTTCCCTTTGAGAAACAATCATGGTGACCAGTTGTGACAGACGTGGTCGCTGAAGCGAGCAATCTAGCGAACTCATTTTCCTTTTATATCATTACTGAACGAGGCAATCTCACAAACTCATTCACTTTGACAAACATATGACAAGCCAGTAAAAGCTCATAAAACTGTGTCTGATGTTATTAAATGGATGAAAAGCTATAAGACACAACAGACCCCCCCCCCCCATACTAGCTATGGGTGGGTTATGAGTTTTAATTAGTCGAAGCATTTTATGAGCCTTCATGCAGCCAACTGAAGTTTATCCATTCAGGAACCCACCTCTATTCATGGGTTAAGAAGAGCCCCAGTTAACTAATATTTTAAAGAATCAAATCTTTTATTGTGGTTGCGTCTTTGTACATGAATAAATGTAGGAGGGACAGCTTAGCAGGCTGTTCAATTTTAAGGCTCAAAATCACCCTTCAGTGTCAACCATTCTCAAGGTTAAACCAGCACCCTAATCTCCTCCACTACAACACAAACACACCATCTCTAATGAAGAGAAACACTCAATAAAGCATCTTTCTATTTTGAAACTGGCCATTGGGGGAGCCGCAGGCTGAGCTACAAAAGCTAACAGCAGACATACAGCTTGTTTTTAGGGGACGATTCTGTCTCATTCGAACGTAAAATTTCATAATCTAAAGTACAATTATCCCTTTCTTAGACAGACTGTGTAATTATAACATTTCAAACAGTAGTCATGTCGAGAGCTTTAAACTGAGCTGCTAACCTAGCATCCACCCATGTCTCATTTGGAAATATTGCAAAGTTAAAACCAAAGCCGACTAAACAGACATTTAAATTCAGACCAGTCGACTAGTCTAAAAAAGGTAAGAAAGTAGAACATTTCTTCATTAACAGCGTTATAGTTTCAGGCAGCATAGCATCACATTCACTGCAGGTGAACAATTTCAAATGGGTTTGTCTGGTGTGCTGGATGTTAGCAGCACCCCCAGCCCTTGCAGGTTACTGTCCACATGCCTGGGCTGAATGTGGTTATGCATTCCTCTGGTCAAGTGCTAATAGTCCAATTTAACCTGACACAGCCTACATGCAACTTTATCTCCATTTTCTAGATCAGAATAAATTGCTCCTACAAGTTGCAATACATCCACTGTGCTGGTTTACATCCAGGCAGTAGAGCAGGAAGAGCAGCCCACTAACCCAAACTACAGCCCTGCCTGGTAGAGAGTGACTGGGTAACTGCTTAGATTCAACATTTAACCATCATTGTCGGCCTACATTTATAAAGATTATTATTTGTTTGACCGACTAGTAATTCTTGTTCCGACTTAGGAGGCTGATCATCCTGAGCTGAAGACATTAGCAAACCTCAAAAGAAGCAGCTAGCTGGCTGGAGATGTTTTAATGTATCCGGCTCAACCATTGATTTTGGCAAAGTGAGAAACTTGGGTTTAATAAGATTAATGTCAGCTGACAGAGGAGTTGCAAACAGTCTAACCAGTAACCTAGCAGAGTGCAATATTGTAAGATGTCATTTCTGTTTTGACAGTCTGGTTGTAAACTCACACTGCACACCACTTTAAAGTCTAAAAGTGAATCTATTCAAATAGTACAAATCTAAAATGATGTTTGCAAATAGATGAGCAATATGTCCACAAAGAAATGTAAACATTTCCACTAATTGCCACTTACAATTTTGATCAGCAGCCCGGGAGTGTCATTTAATGCATTCGAAATAATTTGTGAAAAAGCTATTACAGCTTAATGGAACAACTGAGGTCCCCAATCTGCTTCATCCAGCTCGTTTTCTCTGCCGTCTGCATCAAACATATGAGGCCCACTTACGCTGTATGTGAATTAGCTGCTTTGGCATCTTGAATTCCCCAGGGTAGAGGGACTCGTAGTAGGTGATGTTGCTCTCTGCCTCGGGGACCGGGATGACCATGTTGTCCCGCTTCTCGCCGTACACCTGCTGCGCCGAGATGGCCCGCTGGAGATGGTGTTCCTGTGGAGAGAGATGGAGGTGAGTCACCTGGACCACTGGAACTGTACTTTGATGACCACTTTAACAGAATGAATTACAAAACTAAAACACCTGATTTAAGAATAGCTGGTGTGTCATACAGCTGAGAATCTAATTCAATACATAAATCTGGAGCTTATTGGAAGCCAAAAATTAGTTTATAACAAGTATGAACTTTATAGCTTAGCTGTAAATAAGGGTGTCGAAGAGTTTTTTGGTTTACATGGGTTTTAAAATTGACACTAGCACTGTTATTTTAATGGTCAGTGGTATCAAAGAGGACCAAAGATATATAAAAAAAGGGTGAGATTTTCAGTTAATATGTTTACCAAAAAGCTGCCGTGAACAAAAGAGAGAAAGAACATTGTCTTTAGTGTACAAATAGATCGCTAAAGTAATTGTGCAAATAAGACTGTGCAGGAGTTTGCCTGCAGATTTGGGTAAGCACTGGTATTGACACAGATATTGATGTATTTTCACTAGAATCATATTAAAGTTAGAAATGCTGGTATCTTGACAACCCTACTTGTTATAAAGAGGAGGATGTGGCAGTAGAAATTCTGCTTTGTGAGAAAGCAGAAGAATCGCATCATCAACAAAAAAAAACTGAACAAGTAAAAAAGAGCAGGCATTAATCAGCCATGCAGAAATCCATTGACAGATAGTGGAATAAACCTCTTGATTAGGTACAACAGTTCAATCTAAATGTTATCCAATACAGCAGCTCTGCCATGACTTCTACATTTATGACTCATTATTCTTGGTTATTTTATTTTTGTGAACTACAAAACAATAAAAAGGCTCCAAAAAGTCAGTATTGGACTTTAAATCTTGGAAGCATTGGCTGTGTCAGACTTGCGTCAATGACTGGGTGTCCACTGGGTTTGTTTTATTTCATTTTTAAAATCAAGTTAAATCTTCACTAAAGGCTTCAGCAGACTCCAATTCAACAATCTTTTCAAACGGGCGATACTTCAAATATGCATTTATGAAGCTATCGTGACAAATCCAAACAACAAATACATAGTGATTGTCTGACAAATAATAGCAAGCCTGGTAAGCTGTGTTTGCTGGGGGGTAAAAAACAAAATGACTCATGTAGGTACAAGTTAAATTAACACCTGCAAACTGTACTGTGGGAGGAAACCTCCGTTTATCACGTTACACACTGGGCAACATCTGGCATCCAGACAATACGACAATTTATGAGAACCCGCTGCACAGGAACAAACTGGATCAAAAACATTTCAGCTGAGGCTACACAGCCAGACAGGCTTTGAAAATGTGACTGTTTAGATTTTATACAAGATAAAAAAATATAATTTATATTGTTAGAAGCTGTTCCCAGTTGGACCAGAGTTAAACTGCTGAAGGAAAACTTGACAGTGTTTTTCTTAATCGCTCTGTCAGTTGGCCTTATCGAAATTGCCACCATTGTGACGAGAGCGGGCTGCTGCCAAGCCTGCTGAGGGCTAATGTGCCTGAAGGAGGGTAGGCAGACAGGCTGGACGGCTCACTAACTGGTTTGCTGGTGGGCCTCTGGGCTTAACAGTCCCAGCCAGGCATCGTAGTAAAGCCTTTGGCCACTGAGCCGGGCGCGGCGCCACTGGCAGGCGGTCTGTCAACAAGGCCGCGTGCTGCCGGCATTGTACAGCGGCTCTCTGAGGAGGTGGTGTGTGTTCATTGTTTTCCCTGCGGCTGACAGAGACACAGGAGTAGAGCAGGGGGCAGGGGGGGAATATCTGTGCCAAGAGGAAGGCAGTGAGTGAGTGAGTCAAAACACAAAGTGTGTGTGTGACTGCATTGAAGGAGTGTGACACTGTGAGACCGACGGCAGACAATCTCTACCGCCAAAACAGACATTTAAAGACAAGCCATGGCATAATCACTGATCAAACTTTGAGGAGGATATCCAATACATTGATGACTTCATAGAAGTGTCTGAACGAAGCTCACATTAATTTAAACGACAAACATCTCCATCAAAATGATGATCTGGTTATTATAATCAGATCTATAACATCTGAAAACACACATCACATGGCCAACAAAGTACACTGAGCAGCATGTTCTGTGGTAAACAAAGAGATACCAGTTCTCTCAATCAGAACAGCATTGTGATGACGACACTAAACATGCTATCAATCAAATAGCTTCTTGCCCATGTAGGTAGAAGTAGCATCATCATATTCATAACTGAACTGCACAACAGCAGCTAACATAGACATCAAGGCCATCCGAGCCTGTAATGACTAATTCATGTTTCTGTGAGCAGCTACAAATCAAGGCTGATGTTTTCTTCCCATTAAAGAAAGGTACATCGTAATGAGACCAAAACAAGTGTAGCTGCTTTCAGAAGATGCCATTTCAATCTGTACACAATATCACTTCATCCTCAACAAAACAAGGGTCAGAACCTTTACCCCAAGTCTGTTTGTAAGGACCTGTTAGAGCAGTTTGACACTTGAAGAAAAAATTCTGTTGATGTGGCTTAAGTCACTGCTTTTAATTCAAAGGGAATGTAACCATCTATATGAGATATAGCATAAGCTATCTAATGGTTTTCTTCTCTGTACAACATTTCTTATCAAACATCTTTCCTCAGCCTAGGTGTTCAACTGATCAGTTTTTCATGTTACTCCTGTAACGAGTGCTGTGTTTGATTCAAACAGATCCAAGGATTGATTTGTGAAGCTTTGATCATGGACAGCAACAACATGATAAAATCACAAACAGGGCCTGGGAGAATTGGGAAAATCATTCACAGTATGTGTGATGCATGTCATATATTTATCGTGGTATAGTACAGTCTGTTCAACTGCTAAGAAAAAAATCTTTTGAAACACCCACAGAGGCAATCAGGCCATTCAAAACGGCTTATGATGAAGAAGGTGTTACATCTATAGATGCCAAACATCGTGCAAATTTAACACAAACAGAAATCAAACATAATAGACGACTCTATTAATGTAGCCTGCAACCCCATGCACATGCCAATCACTGCAAAGCAATGCTTATTATTATCCAAACCAATCTGTCTTAAAGGGGTTTATCCATACAGGTGTTGGATGAAATATGTTGATGAGTGGTAGCTATATTCCCCATACTTCATTAAAGGCTTCGTTGCACAGGAATAACCTCTACTTTTATACCTTTATTTAACCTAAATCATAATCCAGCACCAGGCATCAAGTGACCATGTATCCTGAGGTGAGCCCAAGCATACTCATTATTAACATTAGGTGGCCTGGTCGCTCCTCTGATTCGACTCAGCAGCCTCACTGTATCTGTAACATCCATATTAGACAGTATTATATGTCATCTCAGCTTAGTGTTCAATGTCTGCTGGATTTTTAAATAATAGGCTTTCACTAGCACCAAATGATTGCCATAAGAAACATACTGAGGACAAACTGTTTCCACAGGGTTACGTCAGGTGAGTGCACAGCTCTGCAGTTGCAGCTGATTGCTGCAGAAAACATCAATTTGCACCTTTTTTAACAGCTCGAGCAGGCTGGGTTTTCAATGCTACATGATTGAGAATGAGATACAGACATAGAAGGAATCAGTATTCATTCAGCGCAAGCTCTGCTGCTCCATATAATCCATAGCCATGCATTATTTCATACAATAGGCAGCATCCAGATGAGAAGAAGAAAGACAGGACTCAACATGAACAAACCATCATGACAAGCAAATAGTTGAAAGTGATTTGAGCTACAGACACTCGTTGTGCCAGTCAGTATTCAAAAACATGTTCAATACTCAACATTTGAGTTTGTTCAGTGTTTCTTTTTACTGTTTAGTTTGGACAGAAATGTTCCGCAACAACTGCAGTGCTTCAATACGTTAGAGAACAGTTATTATAAATTGAATGCTTTTTATGACCAGAGCAGTAAGGCTTAGAGGCTGTGGAGCATTGGTTTATTTGTTCAAATCAAGACTTGAGACGAGCAGAAATCTCAAACAAACAGCTACCACAATGCTTCCAGACAGACGCAGACAATATTTGATGACTATTTCTATACTGACAGGATTATTTGTTGTTCACCAATCGTTACCATTTCAAAAACGTTTAAGTGAGTAACCAGTAAGCCATCATATTTACAGTCCTCTGTAACTTCTCAGTCTATCAGGGTTTTCATCACACTTGCAGAAAACTCCTGGAGGAGCTGTGCGTGTGATCCTGCCAGCCCCCTAGCATTTTTCCAGCTGAAAGTCAAAAGATATTATCTTGAGAATTCATGATTAGCAGACGGGCTGGTGACGTTTATTCCCTTTAAAAAGTGCACACCCATAGAAAGAATGCATGCAGCCGCTACGACCTCCGTGCACTAATTAAACAGCTGCATTACTTTTTCTGTGATCCAGAATGTTCTTCTCTGCACTATTGTTGATGTTATTGTTCTGTTCAACTACACGTTGCATTGATATAAAAGGCCCCCGTCCTACAGGAATAGTCTCCCGCTGTGAGGCGCATATGTGAAACAACCTGGTCATGAGGATTTCAGAAGCAGTCCTCCTGAAATCATCTAGATATTTCCAGGAGTCCATATGTGAAAACAATGTGTAAGAAATTAAATTATTTTTATTGTGTCCCAGAGCCATGTGTTCATCAACACCATTTGGACTTTTTGGGGCTAACTATCTCCGACACAATCTGTTACACTCTAGGCAAATTATTGAATTTTACATTTATTGGGTAAAAACGTCTGGCGATCTGTTCTGATGTTTTAGCTGCTCTGTCAGATGCTGAAGCTGTTGTGGACGAGCATTTTTGTTTTGTTCCCGAGCACACAAACCAAACTATTACAAACTCGACCTATTTACAGGATTTCCTGTGACCTCCTCTGTGCATGTACGCTTGTGTAACCTTCATATTCTTATCTTATTCCCACCGAGTCATCCCCCAAGCGATCGCAGAAACCCCCGCACCAACTTCCTCCGGCCTCTCCACAATGAAGGGAAAACTCATAAAATCAAAACGACCCTGAGCGAAAAACACAACGGCTGCCAGACCTAATCAAGCGATGCGTTTGTTTACTTTCCCGGGCCGTGGCTGTTTGCCTGAGAATAAATAGACTTAGATTGAGGTGAACGGCCTGAATACAGAGCATTAGCCGGTGCCATGACACACAACGCCTCGCTCTTGCTGTCTCACACATCCACGGTCCAGAAATAGCCTTTCTAAAATGACCACATCGATCACTGTCAAGTGTGCTGAGGCAGCCAGAGCCTCCTCTACCTCCACCAGTCTCGCCTCTGACGGCTACTGTCCCAGACACTGTAAATGCCACTTAACATGATGGACAGCCGCAGGGGGATGGTCGGGGAGGGCTGTCGAGGGATGCATCGCTGCAGTGCAAGAGCCGCTTTGAAACGCTGCGTGGGAGGGGAGGGGTTTTTTTGGGTTTTTTTTACACCATGTGAACGTCGGGTGGGAAAGTACCGGCAACCACCAGACTGCACTTTTGTCTGTGGCGGATTCAAAGTCTGCCCGGCACTTTGGAAAGTAACGGACCATGAAGTAGAAAACTTATTTGAGTAACGTTCGAGAGGAGATTAAGTTTTCTAACTGGAGCATGTGATCACTATTGCATTAACAAATACGCCTTAAGAAAAATGTAATTTCTATTATCCACATTCTGTTCTTTAGTCGTGGTTCACATGCAAACATTTATTTTTTTCAATGAGAGATCTCAATTCTCCTCTCTTATTGGATACGGTTTCCTGTAGAGGACTATAGCGATCCTTTATAATAATGATATTGCTCTATATACAGAATGCTATTACATTAAATGTATTGCCACGACTTGCTGTATAACTGTAGGTGATATGACTGCCAATTTATTTGCAGAACAGAACACAGAAAATCATATTTGGATTGATATTAAATTATCTAATAACATTAATTTAACAAAGAATGATCAATTCTTATAGGCTCAGCACTGTCTGTAGCACAAAGTGTTAATAGTTTTTCATTAGAAGTAGAAGCTCTCTGAATGCCGTTGCACCATCACATCAAAGCTCACATGGAGAAACTGTATTTCAAATTCAAACAAACTTTGGGCTACAACTTCAGCAATCAAGTGTTCCACTCTGACTGGTATTGTACGTCTCATAACCAATACTGTTTTCGCTTGGTGGTGAACAGTTCAATTGGCCGGCCTGTCTCAGGTGTTGCTCCAGCACCAGCTTGCCTAGCTGGCAAACACGCTGTGGCGTTGGCTCAAGAACCTGCCCGGAGGCTGTTGTTAATTTCCCACGCTGCCCACATAGACGTCAACACAGAACTGTCAACAGCGAAAGAAAAAAGCAGAAGGGGGAACAGCTGACAAAGGCAACTTTCAATTTCACAGCATGTAAGCTGCAGAGACTTTGGACAGGTGAAATGCTCCACATTCCCACCCAGCAAGGTCACACAGCTACACACTGGGAGCATGCCAGAATGTGTGTGTGTGTGTGTCAAAGAGAGTACAAGAAGTGTGTCTGGCAAAGAAGCAAGCACAACAGATGCATGTGGGTTCCCACCAGGGCCGCAGACACTGACCTCACTTTCAACCAAACGTAAACACAAGACAAAGTGTCTGGCCCAAAACAAACAAGCTGCACGTGCTCGGGAGCTTTCTGCTCTTTTGGTGAATGAAGCCACGCTACACACACACACACACACACACACACACCGCCCGTTAATTACAAAACCATACGCTTGCCTGGAAATGCTTTCAGCAAGGCAAGTAAAATAGCAACAACAGTACAAATGAGGAGCGCTAAATGTAGCTCACAGAAAGGCTTAAACCTACAAGTTGTTGTGTGGTGTAAGGTCAACAGCTCGCCGTTAAAAGCCCTCGATTGGCTGAGTACCGGGACACCACACACTCACTCTGGAAACCACTGAACATTGAGTGGGTCGATGGGACTGAGGCAGTGGCGAGCTTAGTGGTTCAAGTGTGTCTCCAGAAATGCAACAACTATTCCCGCTGAAAATAAACGATGCTTTTCAAAGTGCAGGCCCGAGAACACTAAAAACTTAAATAAAACCTGCAGTACAAAAAAACAACATCATACCTACATGGAGGGATATAGAAAGCGAGCGTGGGTTGCAGTATGTTAACCCACCAAAAATGACTCAAAGTGCATGTTTCCACCCAGCACGCAGGGTACAACTTCAAACACAGACACTCCAAACACTGAGCGGCTGGCATGCAGCAGACCTTGGCCTACCTCTTATGATAATATGATTCTTATATAACCCAAGCACTCCAGCTGAGCAGAGCACAGACTTTGATGTGACAGCAACCCCCCCCCCCCAATCCTCCTCCACCACTTCCTCCCTGCTGCCCTGATCTCCTCCTGAGCGCCACGTGCCGCTGGTCTGCCAGCCCGCTGTGCCATCTGACACACTGAACCCCTGACACCGAGCATTCAGAGGAGCCCGGGAGGCAGACTGGCTGCTACATCGCTTACAGTCCATAATAACAGATCCACAGCAGTGACATCCCCCCGTTTACTTCCCTTAATATTTCCACGATCATGCTGTGGGTTCCCACGAATTTTCAAATCCGTTTTCAAATGAATGACGTGCACAGAGAGGAAGCACAGATTCATAAAACTCCCACAGGGATAGTTTAGCTCATAAACATCCTACAGATTAAAACAACAACCTCCTAAGTGGGATGCAGCAAGAGCAGGAGGGGGACTTTGTTTACCTGTCTGTCTCTCTGGCTAATGCATCCTTTACTGTCAGATGGAAATATAACTATTTTTATAGCCAAGGAAATGTGAAAGAGAAAGTGTGTCTCAGTTTAAGGCGTGCAGAGCTTTCATGACTTACAAACACTACAGAATCTGGGTTTGTGGATGAGATATATGAACCCATAGACATCAAACACGTTCATTAAACTGTCCTGAAACAACACCTTCAACACCAAGAGAAATCACTTCAGGCTAAGCTACAACATTTAATAACACAGCTACACAAGCAACACAGCTAACCCTCAGCATGAACTGTAAAAAAAACTGTAATTTAGTCCCAATAACAAAATGACAGCAGCTGGATTTTACACACCAACAGAGACGAATAACAACCTGCATTCTGCACACAAATGAACCCCGAAAAGGCTGCATCATAGTCAGACAATTACATGACATGACAAGAGTGCTAGCAGGTAGCTGAAGGTGAATTAAAAGCAAATGCAACAACAAAATGAAAACAGACACAAAATGCAATGAGCAAAGACAAACAACAACAAACTAAGTGAGTTTCTTATTGACAAAAAAAGTGTTTTTTCCTCAATGCATGGCAGCAGTGTTGACATTTCTGTCTGCAGCTAGCACAGATGCCACATATAATCTGATACCACTAGCTCCCCCTTCCCCTGGTTCTTTGCAATTACGCCAAAAAAACACACACACACACACAAGGCCCGGGTCCCCCCCCTCCTCCCAATCCTGACAGACCAGAGACAAAATGTCGGAATTGCTCAAGTCACATGACTCCTTTGTACTCCGAAAAGCACCTCACGCAAAAATAAACCGTCCAAACCGGACAATTTTATCACCCGCGGACACCCCGTGGCCCCGCGTTGCCCGAACACCCCGCCGTGTCCGGCAAAAGAAGCCGTTTGCAACTCAAATCCGTCGTGTTTCTCCTCAGGGGGGGGGAAGAAAAAAAAAAAATCGGCGGCCATTTTGTGAAAGCTTGCGCAGAGAAAAAAAAAAAAGAGGGACGCTGTGATGATTCAAAAATAAAACACATTATTTCACTTTTTTTTTTTGGTACACGGTTAAATCATACCGATTCCTCTTCTTTCTCCATCCCCGTAGGCATCTGCGGCACGGCCCGGTTAATGGATGCATATTCGTGTAGATCGGGTAAATCCTCACAACGGAAGACGGGTAGCGGCTTGGAAGCGTCCAGCGCCCGCGCCCGAAACGACAATTTACTCATTTTTTCACAAGTCGAGATTCAATATAAATCTACCGGATCTCCTAATAATCACACCGGTACCGAGTGGCGCTTTCATGGATGTTTTCTGTGCGGTTGTCTCTATTCTGAAAGTTCGAATGGCTGGCTTGAATTTTAAGGGCGTCGCCAACGGAGCCGGGGGGAAAGGCCCGGATCTCGGTCGCTCTCGCTCGGACTGTTTTTCTCCGACGCTCCGCTCCCTACCGTTGGTTCAGTGCGCCATGGACAACATGGCGGACATTTAAAACTCTTTTGCTCTGTTTCGCTCGCAGCGGTCCAACCCCCAGCGCAAGGACCGACCATTCCCACGCCATCCCGAGCGCTTGCGCGTTGCGTGGGGTTGGGGTTGGGGTTGGGGTGGGGGGAAGGGGGCATTTGGTTTGTTTTTTTGCAAACTGAAACTCCTCTCTCCACACATGCACATTAATTATTGACATAAACGTTAGACATGGCGGAAACATATACCGCGAAAAAATTAATTAGAGCAAGGGTTAGACATTTATTAAATATATAAAGTGATAAATAAAAACATTGAAATGAGAATACAAACTTTGATATTGTTTCATCAGACCAAAAATAAATGAATTAATGTATAGTTTTTATAAAAAAAAAAAAATTAAGTAAAAAGTATTATTCCGCAAAATTGTGCAGTAAATTAACCTGCATGTTTAAATACCTGTAAGCATTTATTTAGTTGAGCATATTTTATCTTCCACACAATATAATACAAGTGATGAATTATATTGTAAAGCCAAAAGAAGAAAAATAGATTTAAGCAAATTAGACTATTATCAAATGACTGTTTTTGTACTTTGATTTGTAATGGGGTTCAGATTTTCTTCTTTTTTAATTGTTGTTCTTTACACATTTTGGTTATTTACCTCCTGTATTATCCCCCTTACGTTATGCTGCACATTAAAGTTGTTGTCACACATATATATATTATCTTATCCTGTAAAGAAGGTAATTTCCCCATCTAATTTTAGAGCGTACTATTTTTGCCTTGTTATCTAAAAAAAAAAAAAAAAAAGGATTACATTTTAAGCGTGAACTTTTTCCTCCTCCTTTTCTGGCAAATGGAGGACTTTGGTTCTTTCTTTAATTCGTATTTGTTTTATACATATTTTTATCTACAGCTATTGTTAATTTATTGTTTTGTTCAAAATGAAAACTTCAATCTTTATAACAACTCTTGCAAATGTGTTTTTACTTTCCATCCTCTTATTGTGGAACTTTTTTAAATGTTTTAACCGTTTTCTATTTTTCTTGTGAACTACTTTGTGCATTTATTTCCATGATAACTACAGACTTTGAGCTACTTTCTTTGTAAGGATCCATCTAAGTGATGTTATTATTCATAATTTAATGAAAAATGTGTTGTTTTTGTAACTTGAACTTTGCCTCCCTTTGTGTCTCTGTCTGTAACGTTGTCATTTTTGCTGCTTCCTGTTATAGTCAGGTTTCTCTTGGAAAAGAGGTTCTTAATCTCAACGGGACCAACATGATGAAATAATAAAAAATAAAAAAGGACAGCCAATCATAGTGGTCTCAAGAAGAGACGACTCTAAAATATAAACTATAAAAAATAACAATACTGAGTCCCAAAGAGTGAGCAGAAAAAACCTCCACACTATCACTCTTCATACCAACACCATGTTGAGTTTATGGGAGCTGGTTTTCTTCTATTGCTCAATCAGAGCAGATAAGAGAAGAGTATTCACTGTAGGCCAACGCCTCAGATACATAAGAAGCAGATGTTCCTGCTAACCGGACGTTCTCTGACCCACTGAACCGTATCTATCAGCACTCAGACTTTAAACCCTGTGTTTATTCCAGGTGAGGCCCATCATGGCAGCACGTTCACCACCTGAACAATGTCTCCCTCTTCTGGTGCGGCAGGTAAAGGAAGTGACTTTCAGGACTGCCGTATGTTTGAAAGTAGTACAAAGACAAAGTGTCCACAGGGGATTTGTACTGAAAACACAGCAGAGTGCTACAAATGATTCAGATGCTTTCAGAAGCAATAGGTCATGATTAGTTTAGCCCCTTTCGCAGTCTAGAGGGCCAATTGAGAAGTTATTCAAGGTCAGAATCATCTTGAACATTTAAACTTACTTGTTGGTGACATTGGGCTTTTATCCGGGGTCAACCCACGGGATCCGAGGTTTTCTTCCCATTGTTAAATCCAGTGAGGGCATCATGACAACCTGAGAGTCAATTGACAAGAACAAAAAGAACATTTAGGCAAAACTCAAAAAGCTTTCCAAAGAAACAAAACAAACGGGCAAAATGAAACCAAAGGGCTCGCATGTCAGATTCTCCATTTGTTCATTTGAGGGTTGCTGGGTGGAGCAAAGGTAAAACATTAGTCCAGCACCTGTTCATAATTGTCAGCGTTGCTGTTGGTTGGCCTCCAGCAGTCACACCTGGCCGTGCTAAACGGCATCGCCACGGTGAACGCTACTGGGTTCTTCAGCTTGTTGCTACCTTCAGAGAGTGTCCCCATAATTGAATTTGATCCTGTCTTAGATTTTTCTTTTTGGGGGGTGGGGGTTGTGTATAGTTAAGATCTCAATTAAATTAGTTTTCAACTTCAGTGAACATTTGAATACAAAACAGGCAGACGAGACACTTTGAGAGAACGACGATGCAGCAAAGGTCCCATACTATATTTAAACTTTAATTAGTAAAATCAAGTATAAATCATATAACGATAACAAGGACACAGAAGTCCAAGCCTTAGGGACCCAATATTGGGTGATTTCATGTCCTTAATTTCCAGAAGTTGCGAGTGAATTCATGCACACCGTCTCAATTGCACAAATACTTTGGCTAAATTTCAGGACCAAAATGCTGCCAACGTATTTTTTTCAATTAAGACATTGCTGTCCGTCTTTCTCTTGTGGCAGCTTGTGGTTAAATTTGAAGTATTTTTTCTTTTCTAGCTTTGGTACTTTTTGATTCATTGACCTTTGAAATAACAGATTGTATCTTGTTAAAACAGTTGCTACTGAAGTGTCAAATTAGTCCCTGACCATCTTCAAATTATGACCTCATGGCTACGAGTTTCACATTTTACCCTATTGGTCAACATCTTGACACAAATCAATCTAATGGGTTGCCAATTGTTTGTATTCTTCTAGGATGAACTGTTACAGCTGTGATGACCCTGAATTTTTCATCTAGAACTCAAACTAATCAAATTTTTCCATTATTCAGTCGATCAACAAACACCAGCAAACTGAATTAAATTTACATTAAGTGTCTTTCGTGCAGCTTGTGCATAATAATGTTAACATGCTCACAATTCTAAGATTCATTTAGCGGACGCGAAATCAAGGATTAAGTACAACACCAGCAAGGATCTTATCTAAACGATAAGCTTTAAGTCCAATCAGACACAGAGGTGCTGGCAGGCAGTGCAAAGAGGCAAAGCATGTTTTTTCATTAATATAATGTTTAATTATTTTCTGCATCCCTCTCTATCCCACTTTGCAAACCCAACACTGTTCAGCAGATGTCTGTTCATCAGTCTGGTTTTGTTCGAGGTTTCTGCCTCTTAAAGAAGTTTTTCCTCTCCACTGTAACTTTACTAAATGTTGGTTTTTAGTGCTCATAATGGATTCATGTTTGGTCTTCTTTGTAGATAATATAACAATGAGTAAGGTCTTTTACCTAGCACAAGGTCTTTAGTCAGCATCAACAATATCCTGACTACCATCACTGTTATCATCATCATCACTATCATTAAGGTCGTAGGTGTTCATAAAGAGCTGGGTCTTTAGCTTTTTCTTAAAGGTGCAATTGGCCTCTACAGATTGAATGGGGGTTGGAAATTCATTCCACCAGCGGGGGGCGACAGAGGAGAGTCTAGCTAGAGACTTAGCGCCCTGTTTTGACAGTTGGATACCTTTCATTGGCAAAGCGTAGAGGGAGGGAGGGAGTGTAGACCTGGATGATAAGAGTTTCGGTAAAGAGGAGCCGTTTTGTAAGCGAGCGGCAGAGTTTTAAATTTGACGTAAGCAGTAACTAGAAGCTACTGAACTTAGTGGTTAACCATTAGCAGTACTACTCATCCTGTTAGCATTGACGCTCATTAACCCATCTTTAAAACGTCTGTCTTCGATGCGGCACAGAAAAAAAGAGGAACCTTCACGAGTTGGTCTTAGAATATGGTTTAAAATGTGCAAATCTAGTAGATATTTAAAATCTGAGTTCTCTAGTGCGCCCTCTAGTGGTAGGGAGGTAAACAGGAAAAATATGTATTTTCCACAAGATAAACAATCTGCATTCAAGGACACTCAAGTTCATATTTTGTTTCCTTAAAATGTCTTTATCCTCCTATCAGTGTTTATAATGTTTAGATGAACATTTTATTGTTCATGCCAATAAAGTCATGTCACATGTGCATGTTGTTGTGTGTTAAGTGATGATACTAAACGACTGCTGAATTCAGAATAGATGACAGCACTTCATAGTGACTTCTGTAGTGATGTCTACTTGTGAAAAATATCCTCTCAACTTAATTACACAGATATTAAGCAGTATCGTGGATGAATAGCTGCCATCAGGTAGAAGAAAGGCAGACATTCAAGTGTGCAGTCAGAACCTCCGTGTACTATGATTATGCAAAATTGTGAAGAGCCGGGGTTTCATACTTTAGTCTTCCAACTTCAGTAGTTTTTCAGCCTGGTGAATAAATGCTTGGGCAATCTTAGTATAGCACGTAAACGCACTAAGAGGCCTTGTCAACCTAACAAACAGCACACTCATACCTCACATAGTTTGTGCTGGCCTACAAAAAGTCCCATGAGGGGTGGGGTTTGTCCCAAAATGTCCAACAGAGTTTTACACAATCCCAGGAGAGCACCGGAGACCACATTCATAACACTTCTGTGATTTAAACAACACACCTGGTGTAGTAAAACCTTAAAGTCAGGAGGCTTTTTTTTTTTTTTTTTTTTAAAAGAGAAATTATGAAGTAGTGAGAGAACTACAGCCACTGCAAGTCACCATGAGGCTGCTCTATCCATAGCTGGGTGCAGGTCTTGAATAAAAATCATCTTTAAAAGGCTGAATCATCCACTTCTGACTCAAGGTAGGATAAGATGATATGAGGGGATATGAAGGATCCAGACTCATGCAGGCCAGGGCCAAGCAGTTCCCTGACACACCACAGACACTGCTTGGCACTGTTTAGCCACACACCCTTTTTTTTTTTTCATAAAGCCTTCATGATCCAACAATGTTACATTCATGTTTTCAATCAGGATGATGCAAAACCCCTCATATGAGATCATTGCAAAACAGTCTGAGGTGAACTCTGCTGAGGTTGCTTCCTTCCTCTCCTGTTGGCAGAATCAAGATTTCCGACATGGTGTTTTTTTTTTGTTTTTTTTTACCTTTAATGTAACTATCATCAAACTAGACATTTCTGATACAGAATTAAAAGAATCCTGATTTGGTTGAAACGCTCGATGTCTCTGGCTCTTTGCTTCAGGGAGCTGACAAAGTGAGGAGGGAACTTGTGTGTCTTTTTTAGTGCTGAATTGCATCCAGCTGACCAGCCAGGAATTTGATTGCGTGTATGAAATCATCTGATGCCAGAAAACACTGTTCACGGTGGGCCCTTTTTTTTTTTTTTTTTTTTAAACGACCGTCGATTCAAGTTAATAATATTATTAATAAAAATACTCACCAGGTTGATCATTCAAAAAACATCCAGGGTTTTTTTTTTTTTTTTTTTTTTTTTAAACACAGATGGTGAACAAGTTATTAAAAAAAAACCCCGACAGACAACACGACGCAGCTAGCAAGAGACACAACTAACATCAACGTTAGCCACAGCCTTATAACTGCTTCTTTCCCCGGATAAAACACACACGATGAGCCGCTGTCCTGGCAGGGAGAGAGCCGCTGTCCGGACTTATATCCACCTCGTCAAAGATCGTTTTTCGGTCGATGAAAAAAAAAAAAAAAGTCTTGTGTTTTCCTGTCGATGTAAAAAGCAGGCAGCTGAAACTAGAGAGGTGGACACCAAAGTGCTACTGTTGGGGGTTAACAACTTTGCTGTAAAACGCGGCCTCTGATTGGACGGTGGCAGCCACCAATCACCTGTGGAGAGGCTTTGTGCTCGCTACGTCAAGCTCCACGGGGGGATGGAATGAAACGTGATTGGCTGATAATGTCGAAGACGAAATGCTGCGTTCAGGTGCTTGCTCGGGTGGTTCAAACTTTCCGAGTTGGGGGGGGGGAGTCGTTTCTTCCGACTTCAGTGTGGTGTGTTCACGTGATTTCAGTTCCTGAAGTCGGGATGTGTTGATGCTATGATGAAGATCGTTAAAATGTAACTGTTAAAAGTTATATTTCAGCAAAAAGTTGATGTGCAATACGTGAATTAATAAAAAGTAGTCTATGTTAACATTAATACAACATATTTTACCCCCCATTTGATTACGATTCTGACGTCAAGTCTGGAAGTCGGGCACCGAATTCTTTTCCGAGTTTTCGAGTTGTTGTTCCGACTTCAGCAGGCGTTCATGTGCATTTTACAACTCGGAAACTCGTTTTTCCGATGTGTCAGACACCACATGAATGCATCAGAAGCCCTTCAGCCGTTTAGCCGATTTGTATTTGACATTGAAGTCATACTTTTACACCACATTGTTTATTGATTTGAGTCCTAACTTAAATACAAACATAATCCCCATTTTCAACAACTCACTTATCTTTATTTATTTTAAGTTTTGTCTATTTAACGATGGAAACGGGCGAGTAAAACTTAAACTGCATATTTCTAAATAGTTTGGCTCAAACTCAAAACAAACTTCAGTCCAGCTTAGGCTGCACACTTCACCTCACAGTTTAACCTTTATTTAGCAAATACTGATGTTATTCATTTGTCCTCTAACTAAGAAGTAAAACCATTGCTATAAAGCAACCTTTCAACCCAATATCAAGTTTGTCTATTTATTTGATGTAGTAAATCAGGATACATTTACTCGACCAACACTTGATTTTAGCTCCGAGTTTGATGAAAGACAGAAACATTTAGTAACAGAAATAGCTGTCCAATGTCTCCATTCTTTAGATTTAATGCTACTGCTTAACATGGCATCTTCAAAACATTGAGAAACAGAGCCATTGCAAATGTGGATGTGTTGAAATTTTAAAAAAAAGGCACTTAAAAACAATGTTGACAAGTGGAACCTTTTCTTCTTTATAAAACCCTAAAAATCAACAGATCAAGGCATCGACCCCTTACCACTGATGTTTCAAACGGACATTGTAATAAGACCATTCTTATTTCTTTTTTTTTCCATAAGAAAATGTTTGGTCAAAGCACCACAAAAAGAGTTGAAAAAAAAGAGTAGGACCCTTCCCCCAGATCACATCCAACAAATGAAACAAGGCATTTCAATCAAAGCTCATTTAGTCAGCGATAAGGCAGGTTTGCGAGTATTTGGCTTCGCTGTGAAGAATGTGTACACTGTACACATTTCATTGCTACCAACACAACTGGCGCTACATTTGGAGAGTTTCAATCCAAGGAAACATTTACACAGAGTGACAACTACTCAGAAAACATGATGAGAGACCTGATGAGACCTTTGCCCAGACAGCAAACAAATCGTAGGACTCTGTGTTTTTGAACGATGGATCAATACGCACTCACAGCGTGGTGTACATGCTTATTTGGAAAGGAACTCTCGCTTGTTGTTGCCCATTATTAACATCCGCTTCATCCCTCAATAAAACACTGATGGCTTGATGGGTTTTTTTTTTTTTTTGTAAAAGGCACAGCGAGGCGGTCATCATTTAGACCTTGCCGGTCCTGTTGCAGAAAAACCCACAAATCAGTTCAACACATTCTCAAGAAAATAAAAAGAAAGAAAAAAAACCAAAAACTGAAATAGTGGCAAAACGCTTTGCTATCATTTGGTGACTACAACAACACACAGACAAACAGTGAGAGCATTAAAAAACCCGCCCCTCCCTCCCTCCCTCCATCCCCGCCCGTGTTCTTTCTCCATACAGTGTTGTCACAAAAAGGCAGAGCTCCATCATTTGCCCTCGTACTTTGGGTTGACGACGGTGGTCACGGCACTTTTGTAGATCGGATTCTCCCCCTGAGGAAGAGAGGAGGAGAGCGACAGTGAGTACGACACGCTGTACCAAACAACAAAAAACAATAACACAACTCTGATACTCTGAAGATCATCAGTTTAAGATGCAGCTATGCTGTATGAAAGTTAGTGAGAAAACAAGCCTGTGTCCAAATGTGTTACAGACAGGACTTCAGCAGTGGATCGTCTGACACTGTCGCCATGGTTTCAGCAGCTTGAGTTTGTCTGCTGCAGTTGACTGACTGTCTCTCTCTTATCTTAAACGCTCACAGTTAAATCTGTACATAATATTCAAATCATCCAGCCTCTGCACCTGCATCCTGCAGTCGACACTCAAGTGAGAGTTAGCTGCAGCGGAGCACGCTGAGTTGATGTGGATGTAAACTGTAGAGATTTCTTTGATTTGTTTAGAAATGGAGGGGTAACAACATGTTTAACAGGCTGGATCATGATCAAACCTTTTAGGGCGATCAGATGGATTTCTGGCATGTGAGAAAGTTTGGTTTTGCAGTCTTGATACGAGAGTTCAACAGTCAGATTTACTGATATGACTTCTGAAGTAGTGTTTGCATGATGTTGCTTAAAGGTGTAACATGGAGAAGAATTACACTCAAATTTCTAAAATGGACTAAACCTATGTTATATACCGGTACATTTTGTTGGTGAGTACTTATATTACCTCTAATATTTCCAAGAAAATCAGTAATTTTATAGTTGCAGAGCGAATCACTGACATGACTCCCTGCCAGCCTCAACGTCATTTTTTTGATGCACAGCCCCCTGGTGGCAGGATTTGACATACCGTGTGTTTAAGCTGTGGTTCTGACTGAGACCGCTGTGATATTAAAGTCCTATTTGAGACTCATTTTTACCTAAAGAATGAATCCTTTCTTTATCTCACTCCGTCAGCTTTAAAGACGCTGTGTTCTTTTTTTACAAAGGTGTTTACGTTCAGTACGACGACACTCTGGGCAGCCTGACAAGTCAACTGAGTCACAGTGTTTACATTTAAAGGCAGGAGATTTTGTTGTTTATAAACACAGAATATAATATTAAGTATTTAAATATTCTCTTAAAAACTGAATCGTTTGTCAAGTAGTCCTGAGTTGTTGCTAAAGTGAAAGCATGAACTGAACTACATATTGTCTATTTTACATTTGCATTTCTGTTTGAGAGAATTTCAGTACGACAGAGAAGACAAAACATTCAGAAAGTCAGAAGTCGTTTCAGTAAGTACAGCTTATTAAAATCTCAGTAAGGCATGTAACACCCAACAGTTTACTGTTTACAGAGATTATGATGGAAGAAGGTAGCACAGCCGAGTCCAAACAGCAACAGCAACATTCCCATAATCACATGACCACGTGACCTGGGCCCGCTGTTTTTAACGTTTATAACAAATACTCCTCTACTCTGAAACGTTTGATCAGTAAGAATGCAAAGCCAAAAACATGACGCAATACAAAAGGTTAAAAAGTGCCCTCATTTTATAGAAAAATATATATTTTTTCCTCTGAATATTTAAGATTAAAGTATTATTTCATACACATAAGGTGTCTATGAAATAATCCTAAAACAGTTCTGGGGACTTTTTGAAGAGGAACTATCCTTTTAGGAGTTCCCCTTGTGAGAACTACACACCATGGGGACTTTTTCTCTGTCTACATTCGCACCGCCATGATACCTACTCTAAAGCAGGAGCTAAACAGGTTCCTCTAAACGCGGTTCTAGGAACTAAAAGAGTTCATAGTTCCTGCGTCGTGGAATCCAACAGTTCCTAGAACTATGAAAAAGTTCCTGCAGGCCGAAAACACCTATATTTTTTATCCTGAGTTAACTGTGTGACGACCCAGCTTGTTCCTTATTTTGCGGTCTAGTCTCTTTCCTGTTTCAGGTGCGAGTGGGTGTGGCTGGTGATCCTGGATTGAGAACACCCGGGCCCGGTGTTCTCCCTCCATAAGAGCTTCCACTTCCTCCTTAACGGGAGACTTGGAGAAAGAGATTGGGGAGAGAGGATGTCCCTGATGCTCAGTACCTTTTGGTTTCATGTGCTGTTGTGTAAATAAACTGTATCTTTAAGCCCAACTCCTCGTCTCCTCCATTCAGTTGTCACAGGTTTTGAGCTGGCTGTGACAACTGTTGTCGCTCAGTGAAAAGACAGAATCTCCAGGACAGCTCATTTAATTTAAGTGGAAGAATTTTCTCTTGAAACGATGAAACTTTTGATCCTCCATTTGAATTCATGACTTCAGATTTGAGTCCGACAGATTAATAAACCAGCTGATAATATCGGCCGATATAAGCAAATCATGTGACCATCGGTATCAGCTAATTTTAATCACAGAGATGTGCCGATATAATTAGGCTTATTCAATTTAAGTTCATAAAGTGAACTGTTGTTATTCTGGCCAATAAAGGCTTTTGTTCAACTGTAAAACAAACAACAACACTGTCTTCATTATAAATCTTTTTCTCGTGTGTTGTTAACAGTATTTAATGGATCAATGCAGTAACTCTGTGTTTATCTCTATATCAATCGATCTCTAGAGATCAAACATACATGTAGCTCTAAGAAAGATATCGGCAGATATACAGGTATCTGTATCAGGAATTTTCTCTCTCCCTAACATTGGTATCGGCCCCAAAAATCCTGTATCGGTCGGGCTCTACTTCAGATCTCCCCAAAGTCAGACATCGATGCTACACAAACATAACAAGAAAGATGTAATTAAAGGAAGAGTTTCAACTAAAGACAGAACTGTTAAACATGTTGTATTTAACTGTCCTCTTCTTGATAATATCCGTTACATCCAGACGTATAACACCAGCTTCACTTACTAACAAATGCCATCTCTGTGTAAACATGCTTGTTTCACAACATGCAGTCACCAAACCATTCATTTCACTGCAGCTCCGCATGAAGTCAGGGAGTCTATAACACTGCACTCTGCCGAGGAATCACATGCAGGATCACACGGCCAACAGGGGATACAAACTTTGACCTAAAGAGCAGCGTCTTTATCCCCGTAGCTGGGATTCTGGAACTGGTTTATAGGACTCTTGTAAATGGGGTTCCCTTGCTAACAAAGAAAAAGATGGAAAAAGTGTGAAGACAAGCAGGAAAAAAAAAAGTGAAGAACAGAGACTGAAGTTTGGAGGAAAAAGTTCAGCACAGAGCACAGAAGGTCAGAAATTATTTTTGTTGCTGTAAATTTTAAACTTCCATAAAACACGAGTAAAAATCATTCAATTTAGATACCACAGCAACAAAAAGAGAAGTCCCTGACACCGCAAATGAAGACGTCTGTTGGTTTTAATTGACCAGAACTGCTAATGAACTCCCACACACCGTCTAAAATGAACAAATACATTGGCAACATTTGGTACCAAAGCAGTAGTAGTAGTCCCAGCTGTCTCACCCAATGACAGCTGGGATCGGCTCCAGCCCCCCGCGCCCCCCGAACGGGACAAGTGGTTTAAAGATGATGGATGTATGGATGGATATATGAGTGTGCAAAAAATGTGATCTGTAACATTTCAGTTGAGGGTTTACTTCTATTTTCCTCTTTTTTTTGTATAAAAGCTGAAAGAAAATAGATTTAACTGTGTTTGATTTAAAAAAAGATTGTTCTCCCCTAATGGACGACAGAAAAAGAAGTCCAGTAAAAACCAATATATCTGCTTTCTTCTTCCATAAATAATAAACAGACACGCTCTCTAGTAAAGTTCTCACAAACACTGCCTGTGGTAAATGTTTGTTTCCTGCCATCAGGTCATAAACTCTACTGGTGTGACTTCCACACAGTAAGCAGCAGCAGGGGAGTTTTTTCTTTTTTCCAGCCCTCCTCCTCTGTCTCTGCTTCATTGCCTTTTATGGTCATGCAGTTGTTCCATGTGGACAGTGAGAGGCAGCACTGGGAGCTGAGGGGAAGGCCGCTCCCTCAGAGAAAAGAGACTAAACAACCCTGAGCTAAGGTCCATCAAGGACAAAAAGCTGGTTTTTTAATCTCTCTCCTCTTTTCTGCCAATAACTTCACAAGTGTGACTCTTAAACTGACTCGTACTGTCGTCCGTCTGGAGATGCATTTCAATATCCATCCATGCTTTCATGTATTATTTATGTCATTTGCTGGAAGGTAAACACAATTGTTGGGGTTGTATCAAGTCAACTTTGGTTATATTCTTTAATAATTATATTTAATTATTAATAATATAAATAAAATATCATTAAACTATGTTTAATCTCGTTTTGGGGCACCAACCTGTTATCAGGTAAATATAAGCAACATATCACTCAAATCAGTCTCAAATTAATTATTGAATTACTAATATTATTAATAATTAATAACTATATTTAATAAATTGAAGGCGTGAAATCCGTACACAAAGCCTTCGCACCCAGCTTATATCACAATGTAAATACACCAGTAATCACAAACAACTGCTCTCTTAAATTATACGTGACGTAAGCGTGTCTGCCAAACCGCCTGTGCAAATCTCTTGATCTCTTTCATACTAAGCTGATGTGTACGACTATGCAGGGTGACATCTGAATGCACACAGCCATGCAGATTGTGCATGAAGATGGATTTGAAAGTTGGGTTCTCTTCCAAACCTGGACCCTCACGTCCCTGGAAATATGCAGATCTTAGTCGCCAGTAATAATCTTTGGGGGCCTTGTGCTTCTGGTGCAAGACACTGAAAGCACTAAGAAGGGCAGATGCAGGGTCAATGTAGGTGGAGTATTCCTGGCGCAAAGCATTGCAGAGCGCAGAGTACTGGTATCTGATCTCAGGCTGAAGGGTAGTCGTGAAGTTATGGACACTCTTGGAAGTTGTCTTCCAGATCAGCCTGAGTTTTTCTCTTGTGGATGCATCAGGTACCTCACTGAGACACAGGTTAATCGCTCCGAGGTAATCATGCAGTGGTCTGAGTTATCTGGGTCAAACCGCTCTACATCCTTTGCCATAGATTCAATGAGCCTTATGCACATTCTTTGATCTCTGGGTAGAAGGGAGACATCTGAGTCATCTGAGGTTTGGATATTCCTCAGCTGTGAATCCTGCCATGGGAACCTACAGGTAGCAGGAGGGGGCCTGGTGTTATCTCTGCCTCTAGGGGCTGAGAAGTCACCCCCCTTCCTATGTGGTGATTCAAACCTGTGAAGGTGTGAAAGGGTGTCACAGTTGTCAGAGAACTGGGGCATTTCCCCAAGGAGTGGGGCTCCACAGTCAAAATCAGGGAAAACTACACTTATTTCCTCAGTCCTTGGGTTATCCTGGCTGCTCGGTTCTTTACTGAGCTTTTTCGGCAGGGTTGTTTGATCTCTTAAGGGGCTTGGTCCAGGATCAGAGTCATATCCTGACGATGTGTCTTGCTCCATGCTTACCTGTGCTCCCTGAATTAATTCAAACATGTCCAACACTTTCTGCTTGGCAGTTTGTAAGTGCTGACTAACAGATTTGTTTACTTTCTGCAAGGATTGGACCTTTGGTGGGAGTGTCCCCATGAAATCACGGACACTCCTAGCCATAGTCTTACAGATCCGTTTCAGTTTTTCATGTGAGGACGCATGAGGCAGGTCAAGGAGACAATGGTCAACTTCTCTAAGGTAGTCGTTAATACTTGAATCTAGGCTATCTGGGTCAAAACGTTTCAGATCTTTGGCCTGAGGTTCTATCTGCCTGGTTCGCAGACCCTGACCCGGAGGCTGGCGAGGGCTGTCCGAGTCATCTGACGAATCGTAAGCCCAATGGTTGTCACGGTAGTACGGTTGCAACTGTGGCGGGATTTGTGTTTGGCTCAGACGTGGCCGTCTATCGTGGGACAGGTAATGTTCGGTGCCCAATTGGACCCGTGCCTCCTCCCTGTCTCTAGGGGACGTAAAGTCCCTCCTCCTGCGGGGTGAGGGTTCTCTTGGCTCAAAGCGTATTGCTGAACGCGGGGGCCATGGGGCGTTTCCCCATGACGGTGGGGGAATGGTCTGGGGAGGCGTGGCGAAATTCATCTTTACCCACCCGGCTCTTTACCGGGTAGTCTGAGGACGTGTGCGCTTTTGTGCCTGGGTCAACCCGGAGGTATCTTCCCCTCTCCTCCAGATCCTTCAACATGTCTGTCTCCCTCCTCCATGGGCTTGGAGTCTCCCATCCTTCATCTGAGGTTTCCTCAGCTGACATGGGGGCTGCAGTACATACCTGCCCATCCTGAATTCTGGGTACCGTGACACTCTGTTTCTTCTGTTCGGCCAGTTTGCTGCTTTCATGCAGTGTTTTATTCTCCTCCTGCAGGGCCTTGCAATTTTCCTGCAAGGTCTTTAGTTTATCCTGCATTCTTTTGAAGTCGTCCCGCAGGATCTGTCCTTCTTCTTGTACCTGGGCTAGCTGTGCCCGGTGTTTCTCATTCTGCAAACATGATTTGCGCTGAAGAAGGAGGAGAAATTGGCCTTGAACATCTGAAATTGTGCACTGTGGTTTCCCAGTTGGATTAGTTATATGCTCAAATAACTCCTTTATTTATTTTTTTTCGCATGTGCTAAGGGTGTAGGAGTTCAGACTGTTGATCTCTAAAGGGAGGTGGATAAGACCAGCAACTCCATCATGAAGGGGTGGATTGTCTGATCCACAGCGAGCCTTGGCCCATGGTTGATGTATGTCTTCTGCATACATTCTGTCTTTATTAGGGGTGATCCTGGCTCGGTGGTTTGACAAGATCAACTAGCTCTTCTAACTTCTTATCACTAATGCTAATTGAATAGCTATATAGGTTGGCACTCTCCTCTGAGGAGAGGTTCGTCAGACCGGCAGCAGTTTCTTGCAGTGCTGCGTCGTCTGATCCAAAAGGAGTCTCAGCTCCCGGCTCACCTAGGGTCAATCTTATCTAAGTTTCCCAACTGATCACTGCAGTCTATCCTGGAAGATAGGAGAGGGGATGGGAAGGGAGGAACGCACACCTCTCAGACAGCTGGCTATGCAACAATGATGAGGTGACATTCTCATCTGGCCAAATGGCTCTCAGACAACAAGGAGCACCACAATCCTTGAGCAGAATACTTCAGGATCAAAATCTAGATTAATGCAACAAATCAAGTTCCTTGATAAAGTCACACTAGCTGCATCCTTATGTCCAACTGTTGTATGGACACAAAGGGGACAACAGTTATGGCTATAACCATTAACCAACAACATACAACACAACTAAGCCACAGCTTGATGTCTGCTTTGCTTAAACAACAAAAATTTAAAGAAAATATAATTTTCTTCAGAAGGATCCCTTTTAGGATTTAAGTTTGGATTACTGTGCATTAACAGTGCAATAAAGCTGGTTTATTGAAGGCCTCACAAGGGGCACCATTTGTTGGGGTTGTATCAAGTCAACTTTGGTTATATTCTTTAATAATTATATTTAATTATTAATAATATAAATAAACTATGTTTAATCTCGTTTTGGGGCACCAACCTGTAATCATGTAAATATAAGCAAAATATCACTCAAATCAGTCTCAAATTAGGTATTAATTACTAATATTATTAATAATTAATAACTATATTTAATAAATTGAAGGCGTGAAATCCGTACACAAAGCCTTCGCACCCAGCTTATATCACAATGCAAATACACCAGTAATCACAAACAACTGCTCTCTTAAATTATAACAGAATTTATTTT
The DNA here is from genome assembly GCF_963930695.1 of Labrus bergylta. Classification (NCBI taxonomy): domain Eukaryota; kingdom Metazoa; phylum Chordata; class Actinopteri; order Labriformes; family Labridae; genus Labrus; species Labrus bergylta. The sequence goes on along the minus strand of NC_089198.1, from coordinate 9,157,510 downwards.
AACAAAGCAACATCAACCCAAAATCAATGAACTTAATTAAACAAATAACTATTATAAACTAATCTAAGCAACAAACATTATCAAGCAAAGGCTTGTGGAAGGGGTGTGAATGTAGGTGTGTGTGAGTGTGTGTGTGTGAGAGAGAGAGAGGGGGAAGAAGAGAGGGGGGAGATGGCTTCGTACCCACGTGGTCGTTCACGATGGCGCAAACCTAACAAAGACCTGGGTGCGTGCGTGTGTGCGTGGATGAAAGGGAGAGAGAAGAGGGGAAGATTACCTCGTCCCACGTGGTTGCCCTTCCGATGGCGCACACCTAACAGAGACCTAAATGTGGCCTTAATGTCTAAAAGAGACCGAGTTCGGCCCTACACGATCTGTGTCTCTGAGGCGTCTGGATGGCCGCGAGTGAATAGATCTCTGTGTGTGTGGGTGTGTGTGTGGCCTACGTGCGTAATATCGCGGTGGTGGAGTTAGTCCCCAGACGTACGTTTGCACGGGAATATGTGTGTGTGTATGTTCGTAGAAGGGGAAATAAAAGAGGATAAAAGAGAATAAAAGAGAAACGCGTGCCTGAAGAGGCCGGATCACAGTCCGACTCCCGCGCCACAACTCGGAGTAATTCCCTTCATTCACAGAAACAAACCAATAGCCGAATTCAAGTTAATATGGCTTACACTGGCCTTTCTGATCAGAAGAGTAATACCCGGTCATAACGCTGTTGCGCTAAACACATATAGGACGCAGCGGTCCGAAACAACAAGAAGAGTTTAAAACAGATGAAACTCAGGACGCAGCAGTCCAACAAAGATAAAAATTAAAGTTTCTGCTTCGATCAACAATTGTACTTGAAGTTAGCGCGTGGAAAGAGAAAGAACAATGGAAGTCTTGGGAGTTTTGTAGCCTGGCCTGCTCCATGGGGGTCTACCTCAGGTCCCCTCCAATGAGGAGAGAGAGGTTCCGGTCCCCCTTACTTCACGCATAGGTGTGAAGTACCGCAGGGGATTCTGGGATTAAGAGTCCTTTTAGGCCTCTTTGTGATCTCAGTGAATAACTCAAATGAGGTTTTTACAGAGGTGCAGGCCCAAGTCCATTGTTTGACTGTCCTAAGCCTGCGTGGCCCAACACAATCTAAAGCCTGAGCCCTGACTAAAGTTCTCATGACTTCTTGCTCCAGTTGTTACTCTGTGATTGACTCACCGTGTCCCACTTGGCGTAAATCCTTTCCTTCTCAAACTTGGCGAACTCTCGGCGGTCGTGGACGATCATGAGCAGCTTCCAGATGAGCAGCAGAGCGAGGCCGATCAGCACGATTGCCAGCGATGAAACCGGCCATGATGGAGATGATGTCAGGTCCTGCCGGGCACTCTGAAGCAGAGAAAAATAAATCTTGTTTTGTTAGCGGTACTCTTAACTCTTACCCGTCCTGGAGCAGTGTTACTCGTGTTTTTGTGTTTGTGCATGTGCATGTGCAAAGTAAAAACCTTCCCAAAGGCCCCCTTGCATAGTTAATGCACTGCTTAATGAATCGACTTAATGTCCAGTCTCACCCAGTTCTTCCACCACATGGACCTCCTTGATGTCGTTCCTGATGGCGTAGGTGTAGTATAACCAGCAGTCGTTGGCGTCTCGCTCTTTGCAGTGAGCCAGTGGGAAGCCCTGGTCTGTGGGCTGTGGCAGATTGCTAAGATCCTTCACCTTAAACAGGTCGAAGTAGCTGCAGTCCCGCTCACACGTCTCCTTCTTGTCACCATCCACAAACGCTCGGCACTGCACACAATCCCTGAGAAAATAAAGACTCGGGGTTATTTACTCTGCTCTTCATAAAACGAGAAGTAAAGTCTCTACAAATTCTTCTTGATCTTTATATTATCCCATCCATCCGTTATCTATACCGCTTTTCCCGTTCAGGGTCGTGGGGGGCTGGAGCCGATACCCAGCTATGTAAAAAAAGGCTTTGTTATGACAGAACGCTCAGTTTATTCCTCCTTGAAAAACAAAAATAAAGAATTTACAACCCGAGTTCACACTGGGCCTCAGTGTAAACCGCTTGACTGACAACGCATGATCTGATCTGATTGTCGTACAATCAAAAATCAGGTCTAAATCGGGCTGAAATCTTCCCCAAGCTTCACAAGGTTGTAGCTCTAGATTGTTCATCTTCAGACTCACTTGTGTTCTGCGCATACACCGGGGCAGGTGGGACAGATCTCGCAGGTCGGACCCTGGAATTTGGGGCCAGTGCATTTGCAGACTCCACATTCACAAATGCCGCGGCCGTTACAGATCTGCCCGTTCTTGGCGAGGCAGGTGGAGGTCTCCAGGGAGCAGTCGCAGCCACTGCCCGTGTAGTTGGCGTCACAGATGCAATTTCTGCAAACACAGCGTCCATGTCCTGGTGAGGCACAGGGGAGGGCACGGGTTAGTACAGAGTTCATGTTGAAACAGAAAGTGAACCCTCTTAAACACATTCGTTTCCTGATGCTCACCTCCACACAGCTTGTTGTTGGAGCGGTCACAGTTGAAGTTGTCACATTCACAGTATTTTCCGCTGTAGATCTCCGCTGGGTTGTCCCGCTTCTTGCATTCACACGTACCGCAGACGCAGTCTCCGTTGTTGCTGCAGATATCCGTACCGTTGTCTTTTCTGCAGTTGGCGTCCAGGTCCTCGGTCCTCACTTCGTCTTTGCTGCACTCGCAGAGACGCCCGATACGTCCCTCGTTGCACCTGGCACAGAAAATACAAAAAAAGTGCACCATTAAAGTCAAACATTATGATCAGGTGTTATTATCTGTGTGGGGAAGAGTAAAAACAAATGTTCCTTCTTCATTTGTTGGTCGATGTTTTCTCTTCTGGCAGTACAAAATCAAATGAGTAATTCCCTCTTTCAGCTAAAAGAGGTACAGTTGTGTACGCAGACTCAAATCCAACACATCACTATTTTTTTTTGTTTCACACTCACTTGCAGGCTCCACACTCGAAGGTCCCGTTGCCCTCGTGGCACTGCTCACTTTGGGGCTCTCCCTCTTTGGCGCAGTCACAGTCACAGATGAAGTTCAGAACGACCTCCACCTCCTCTGTGAAGCCCAGAGGTTTAATTTTTATGGTCTCACTCTTTCCAAGTGCTGGACACTTCTGGGATTCAATGGAAATCTTGAAAGTCACCTAAAAACCAAAAGGACAATTTACAGAGTTAATGCATCATTAAGGAGGAAGAACAGACTCAGTAAATGTAAACATGTGTTTTAAAATGTATCTTTTTGAAGTGAAGTTACTATTTCATCACTTCCAGACTGGACTACTGCACTAGTCTCACCTACGGTTCAACATCTAAAACACTATGAGAAATAAATGCAGACTTCTGCTGCTCGTCTTCTCACTCACTCCTGCACCCATGACCAGATCAACCCCCATCCTTCATAACCTCCACTGGCTCCCCATCCTTCAGCGTATCCACTTTAAACTCCTTTTTATCACCTACAAAGCCCTTCATAACCTGGCTCCCCCTCTACCTGTCTGATCCCCTCCACCAGCACACTCCCACGTGCACACTTAGGTTGGCTGACGCAAAACTTCTGTCCCCCCTCTGCAGAATTAACAATCAGTCCTGGGGGGGTCAGGGCCTTCTCCATTGCCACTCCCAAAACCCATCAGAGACCCCTCACACTCCACCTTCAAGAAATCCCTAAAAACTCACCAATTCTACATCGCCCAAAACCACTAAAACAAACTCTTCTCTCAGCCTCCTTCTCTTCTCAGATCTTCCACTATTTGACAATGTACACACCTTGAACAATGTTTGACACATTTTTTCAACATCTGGTTTCCCCCAAAAGTTTGCTGGTTAGATCTATTTCCTCTTTTTCTTAAAGTATCACACATTGAACACAGAAAGGATTGACACCCACCTCGTCTCCAATGGATATATTGTGGCACTGTCTGCCTTTGTCGCCTGTTCCCTCCACACCGTTCTTGCAGATTGACTTGTAGGTGATGGAAACTCCCTCAGGCAGCCGGCCGTTTTCCAGAATGACCTCCGACGACAAAGACTGGACCAGAATAACAGACGTCAGACAATAAGTAGAGGCTCTGGCTTGTGCAGGCAGTCACCAAAGTACACTTGTGCAAAATAAAAAGCAAGCCATATAAACATGATTAAAAGCTTATTATAAAATGTTGAGTTTTCCCTTGACTCACATTGTAAGCATCAATAATGAGTTTGATGACGTTGCTGGAGTTGGACGACAGCGTTCCCACAGCTGATTTTGGAATAAGATTTTTCAACTCCTGAAAGAGACAAAAGAGTGAAAGGTAAGAGCGGATCTTCCTTTAGAATTTATCATGTAAATCAAAAAGTGAACATTTTCATGAAATAGGCCAATATAGGTTAACTAGCATGATGTACAGAAAACACAAAGCGTACCTTGTAAACAGGCTGGAATTCCTCTGTGACAGCAAAGATGGTCTGGATGTTGTGGTCACTCAGTTTCTGAACCAGATGGGCGATGGAGGGGTAGTCCTATGAAACACAGGTAGAGACACAATTAAAGAGCTATAAGTAAATTAAGAACTCGGCTTCCATTACAAATCAAAGACTGTTTGGCTTAGTGTGATAAGTGATAAATGCTACATACATAGTAGTGGCTCATGGTGTAGATGTTGTTCTCCAGGTGACACCTCCCATCGTTTGGCAGGACGATGCCGCCCAGTTTGCCGTCACCAGCAAAGTGGAAACCAGCATCGGTGGAGAACACCAGCAGACGAGTCACATTCCTCCAGCCGATTTGTTCCTGGAGGAAAAGGAGAACTCGCATTGAAGCGACTCATCTGGTGATGGCAGCGGCAGAACAAGCAAAAAAGGACGGACACAAAAGGCAACCTGTCTTACCTCACAGACTGCCACCTGCATGAGGGCGTCGAAGCCCCCCTCTGAAGAGTCCAGGTTTCCTGAGATCTGCTGCTGACTGACCAAACGGTTAAACTCGTCCCCTTTGTCCGTCAGCTTCAGGACGTTCTTGTAGCTGAAGGGGCTGGTGCAGTTCTGGTTCCCCGTGCAGGGGTTGATGGTGCTGATGTTAGGCATGACGGTCTTTTCCACGATTGAGCCGAAACCTAAAAGCAGCATGTGTCTTACTTAGGGTTGTAAACAAGTGAGCAACACTTCACATCTTTCAGTTAATTTGTATACTTTTTTCTGTGGTTAAGTTTTTCTCACCAATCCTGAAATCGGAGGTGATCTCCTGCATCTCCCTCATGAGGTCAGTGCCGAGGTTCTTCACGTTTTCCAAATCATCTTTCATGGAGAAGGAGAGGTCCATAAGGTAGTACAGGTCGATGGGGTAATCCTCAGCTCGCTTGAACTTCAGGTCAAAAGTCTGTGCCTCACCTTGAGGAAATTAAAAGACAATCTTTAGCGGCATATCAGAGAATGTGACACCAGCTGAGACATGTAGATCAAAGTAAGAAGGATTCTAAGATAACTGCTGCATGGAGATTTTTAGAACGACTCAAACACATGAGGTCTGTTCAGGATGTCCCATGTAACGCTGATGAAGAGTCTCTCTAATAAATCACTGGTTTCAAGTGTTTGATCGGGCACAGCACACCTGGCACCTTGTAGAATGTTTTCAAGGAAGCGATTGACCATCCAACGATCTCATGCAAGAGTCTCGAATTGAAACGTTGTGATTTTTCTTGGCGATGCTTAGCAAGAGTAGTGTGCAGGATTGTTTTCTTTTCAGTGTGACCTTGTAGAAGGAGATATAACAATATTTACCAGATCTGAGTGTCAGGGTGAGTTTCTGCGGCTGGATCTGAGTGATCTGCTCAGGCTTCAGTTTCTCTGTCACGTCCTTGTTGCGGTTGGTGACGGGTTTGTTTGTGTTGATTTCGATATTTCCACGCGGGTTCTCAATTTTGGCGCAGTTTCTCCTTTTTAGGGACTCCAGATCGTCACAGCGAGCCGACTTGGACTCGGTGAAGAATTTCTGAGAGAAGAGCACAGACGGTGTTTATGAGAACGAGCTTAAATGACAATAAACCCATTGTGCTTCCTAAACATTACGTCATGGCTTTAAACTTTGTTCTTTTCAGGGATAAGACAGGAAACATGATGATGTTCTAGTTATCAGATTCAGAAGGTTAACTGCAGTGTTGTGTTGTGCTACAAAAAAACATTTTCACAAACTGATGCAGAGTTCCCAAAGAAAAAGTAACAAATAGGATTTTTCTTTGTTGGGGATATGCGGTATGTTTGGGGAAATGACTGTCGTAGATATAATGATCAAAGATATCTCAGAGATTCAAATAGCACGTTAGACCGATTAGCATCTGGAATCAATTCATCGTACTTTTCAGTCTGTTCTTTCTTTAAGGGCGTTATTTTCAGGATTCTAGAGAAGGAAAGAAAAAGATGAGTGGGAAACCTGGCTAAGGATGCAGATTGGATGCACATGATATCCCAGCAGGCATAACTGAGGAGAACTTGAGACAATAAGCTCAGTCAAAACAAAATAGTGCTTTGATTTAATTCTTCCAAAACCCCATAATTCTCAGAAGCGTGCTTTCCCATTTTGCATCTTCTCTGTACAGATTTGAAATTAAAACAACAGAAATCAAAGAAGAAAAGACACCCATTGAATACTGAGTCTGTTGGCTTAACACAGGAAACAATGGCAAAAAGAAAAGGGTCACAGAAGTACGAGATACTCATTGTAGTTAATCTCAAACACTCGAGAAATAATGCCAATTCCTAAAAAAAGCTATCTCACGACACTTTACAACAGAGCAGGTCTAGACTGTTCTCTTAGTTACAGTGTATTTTGAAGACTTTTTGTTACATCATACTGATTCATTTGTGTCTTAAGTAATCACAGTGAAGCAGCTGGGTTGTACCACTCTCACTTCTCAGTATTTTATTTTCCAGTTTAGTTGAGATGATTGACATTAAGCCTTATGTTCCAGGAACACGTTTGTTGTTCTTTTGTTCACTGAATGACCAAAACGTACACAACATTGTTGTTAATTTTCTGTTCTCTCTCTAGCTGTAGCTCATGTTTTTCATGCACTGTGGTGTGTTCACTCTGTACTATATTGCTGCCTCAGCAGGAAGATTAGCCGTGGTTACAGAAAAATTCAAATTAAAAGTTGTTTTCAGCAAAAGTTTACACTGCGAGACAAAAAGCAGGAACGCTGATGTTTACATTCAATGGAGTTACTGTGGTTTATTGACCGGTCAAACAGAGGTTCAAGAGACTTCCTCCTTTTCTCCTGACTCTAGAGTACTGCCTTACATTTTTGATGCACATACAGAGAAAATTCAGTATGTGTGCATGTGTATCCTTTAATTTATGTGTCTACATTAAAAGTAAAGATGAAGTCTATTTGCAGTAGAGCCTGACCAATAATCGGCCGGACGATAATTTAAGCATTTCAAGTGACTATCGGCATCGGCTAATTTGATCACAGATATGCTCCGATATTACCGGTAATAGATTTATTTACCAGTCAATTAGCTTTACATTAGAGTACCATTGTATTCTGGCTGTCACCAGCAGAGTGTGCTATATGGATTACAAAAAGAATTATCACTGTGACCATCTTGATGTCATTATATATCTGTTCCACAAGTGTTTGATAACTGCACTTGAGGGATCAACCTTAAAAATTCTGGCCGTAAGCACTCAGACTAAGACTCAGAAGTTTTTCTGTATTAATTCTCGGTGTGAAACTATGGAACAGTTTGAATGTGGAGTTAAAGCAAAGTCCAAACACCAAACTAGTTTAGACAAAATATGGAAACATGGTGTTCACAAGGTGCAGAAGGGCTCAATAACTCACTGGGGGGTTAGGATATCTTCATCTTTCAATCTATACAGATTGAAAATGGCTCTAAGAAAGATATCGGCGATACTGTAGGTATCAGATTTTTTCTCTTCCTAATATCGATATCAGTATCAGCCCCAACAATCTCATATCGGTTGGGACCTCATTTTCATTTGAGGAAACAAGGAAAAACCTTTTCAGACTTTCAAAACTTGTAACATCACACCGAAACGTCTTCCTTTAAATGTGATTTGTCCATCTGAGACTTTCACCCTCATCTTAAACATCACCTCTGTATTTTAGCACCCATGTCAGTGTGTGTCAACGGGATTGTTCTCTAATATAGAAGATTTTTGTGTCAAAAGAGGAATAATATGTTGCCGGTTCAGGTCTTTGTGTGAACCAAATCTTGTAGCTGGAGAGGTGCCAGTTCACTTCCTGATCACTGCCGGGGTGCCCTTGAGCGAGGCTAACTATGATGCTGGTTTCATTAAGCCTCTTGGTTTAAATCTCTGCATTATGTAACACAGAAGATGATGATTACCAGCAGTGGTTGTGCAATTCCACCATTAAGACAAAGCACAGAGGGCACTGAGTGTGTCACACCCACAGTGCAAGTTCTTCCATATCTTCGTTTTCATTCATCTGATAAAATAGTTTAGTGAAAGCTTTATCCGTTCAACTCACTTCGTCCGTGCACCATCCACACGTCTCGGCGACCTGGATGCATTCCCCACATGACTGCGCGTTTGCCTTGATGCATATGCTCCCCTCTGAAAAAGACAAAACAAGTTCCTCTCAGACCAAGATGATACAACCAAGTTTCCATTAGTTCACTAACTCAAAGCAGATTTGGGTTTTGGCTGGAAAATATAACCCCTTCCCATTTCAGACAACTGAGCCATGCTGCGAAGAGCTCGAGGCAGCTCACCAAGTGGTGACTTCAGCTTGTAAAAGAAACTGCCCACCATTAGCCAAGAGGAGCCACACAGTCTTTAAACCATGAATGAAGAAATACATGAGTTGAGGAGTAAAGAATAGAAAGCATTGCTGTACTGTAATGTGCTTATCGTCCCCATGAAATGAAAATACATTTTCCTGCTTTAATTCCAGCGTTCTTGTGTTAAATGTTCATTTATCTGCCAAATATATTTAAACAAAACATCATTTGAGTATTTTTGACATCGAAATAACAATTTTCTCTTCTTATAAAACGTTTTAATCGCTGACGACTAATCCTGCACTCGGGCCGTTACTAATTTTTCGACTGACTAAAAAGCTTTGTCGAAGCTAACGATCCAATCAAATTCATCCTGTTATGTCCCAACTTCTATCTTGAGATCGGTTCGATCAGTTCCAATACCGTTTAAGCCGGGGATCGGAGCAGTGTCAGAGCTGACAAACGAGTCAGTATCACGACAAGGGAGTCGCTGCAAATTTCCACAGTCAGTGCCACAGTTTTGCCATGTCAGATGGTGTGCGCCCTGCCCAACTGGATTCATTTCTGGAGCGTGAGCGCAGCCATGAGCAGCTGTGCACACATTACAGGAGAACTTATCAGATCACATCGGAATAAAGAGAAAACTGTGCTAAGATTTTTCCTCAGGATGCTTTATTAGTTCATTTGGTGACTGTTTTGTCATTATGTTGATAAAGTGATTCCTTGTGTGGAATTTGGCAGTCGGATACCCTTCAATTCATGTTTCATGGGGACTTTAAAAACTAAAATCCAAAACGAGGGATTCGAGCATTACAACTAACAAGTCATATCATGATAATAAACACACAAAGTTTAACAGTGAATACAATAGTGACTGTACTGCACTGGACAGTCTGTTAACAGAGCTGAAGATACATCACACTTTGGGTTAGCAAACATTTAACAGTCTTGGTAAGAAAAGCTGTGAAATTTGTCAAATCTTATGACATGTCCTCGCTCTTACCTTGCTGAGCCCAGCTGCTGCCAAGGACCGCTGATAAGGTCGCTACTAAAAGTAACCGGAAATCCATCTGTAACAGAAAAAATAAAATAAAACTTAGTGATGGAGGTTGAAACCAGAGAGAACTTTGGGAAAAAAATATCAAGCATCAAATGTCAATCTTTTTCTTTTATGTCAATGTTAATCAAAAGTTATTTTGCACTAGTATGAGTTGAGACAAAAGCTGTTTTATGTATGCAGTTTGTGGCCTTGTGCCTTTTAAAACAAATACTGACTAGAAAGCAAAGATAAATAATCAAGGTTTAAGAAGTACTTGCTGGGAGTGTCTTTCTATTAGTAGAGGAACAAACCCCCAAAAAAGGCTTTAGTTTTTGAGATACCCCTACCCGAGGTAGAACAAAGCACAACCATATTTTTTCATAACTTGAACATGTCTAGTTTATGAAACGGATTGTTGTATAAAAATATTTTACTGCAAAATAACTTTTTTTGGATGTTTTATGCATCTTACCAAAAAATGAAAATAGGTCAAACTAGGGCTTCTCCAAATGGGACAGCTCTAGCCTTATCACATGTATCTCTGGGAATCAGAATCAGAATTTCACCAAATTTGGACAGGAGTTATTAGTTATAATTATCAAAGTCTGTCATTTTTTAAGTGAGGACACCAAACATTAAAATATGTCATTTTTATCTTCTTTAGACTGTTATCTCAACATAAAAGTTATTTGACTTTTCACTTGACCCTATGCTGTCACCAGCCCCTAACAGGAAACTAGTGCAGCCAGGATTTCAGGGCGACCTGGTACAATGGAGCCCTATGGATGTGTATGTGGGAGGAGGTGGCCACAAACAATAGATTAAGACTTAACAAGACACAATATAATTGTATTCTATAATATATATATATATATATATATATAATTAAACATTTTATAGTTATTCCTAATACATTTTGTCTCATTTTCTATCTTACATATGATTTATATGATGACACTCAGAGTCAACCTGCTGCTTTCAACAATATTGTCACCTATGACATTGTTTCTATTTCATTCTAAAAAAATAAAGCGTTGTCTTGACATCAGTTGTGAAATATTAAAACTAAAAAACAGTATTGATATATATAACCTTGAGTTCTTAGAAATTAAATACACTTCATATAGTGTATTTGTATATCGCCCATACAGCCTGTTGTAGTTTTTTTTAATGTATTTCAGTCATATAAAGATGGTGTGTAGTCACCATATCTCCTGCTTTTAAGAAGAACCCTAGTTACTCCAGAGGATCCACTGGATGAAGGGATAGTTTTTAGAATACCATAAGTATGATAAAGTGTTAAAAAAAGATACAATAGCTATTTTTGTTGAATGATTTATCAGGCAACCAATGGAGCTGGGATACAAAACAATTCTTATGATGACGTAAATGTGTGTAAGGTAAATTAGGATAACAATCATGCAAACATGTTTATAAAAAACTTCTTTATACACTTATTTTACCTCATTATATATAATGACATTTGTTGATGTAGCTTGATTTGGTTGTGTTGTCTTTGGTTGTGTTGTCTTGATTTGGTTGTGTTGTCTTGATTTGGTTGTGTTGTCTTTGGTTGATGTACCTTGATTTGGTTGTGTTGTCTTTGGTTGTGGTGTCTTGATTTGGTTGTGGTGCCTTGATTTGGTTGTGTTGTCTTTGGTTGATGTACCTTGATTTGGTTGTGTTGTCTTTGGTTGTGGTGTCTTGATTTGGTTGTGGTGCCTTGATTTGGTTGTGTTGTCTTTGGTTGTGGTGTCTTGATTTGGTTGTGGTGCCTTGATTTGGTTGTGTTGTCTTTGGTTGTGGTGCCTTGATTTGGTTGTGTTGTCTTTGGTTGTGGTGCCTTGATTTGGTTGTGTTGTCTTTGGTTGTGTTGTCTTTGGTTATGGTGTCTTGATTTGGTTGTGGTGTCTTGATTTGGTTGTATTGTCTTTGGTTGATGTACCTTGATTTGGTTGTGTTGTCTTTGGTTGTGTTGTCTTGATTTGGTTGTGTTGTCTTTGGTTGATGTACCTTGATTTGGTTGTGTTGTCTTTGGTTGTGTTGTCTTGATTTGGTTGTATTGTCTTTGGTTGATGTACCTTGATTTGGTTGTGTTGTCTTTGGTTGTGTTGTCTTTGGTTGTGTTGTCTTTGGTTGTGGTGTCTTGATTTAGTTATGGTGTCTTGATTTGGTTGTATTGTCTTTGGTTGATGTGCCTTGATTTGGTTGTGTTGTCTTTGGTTGTGGTGTCTTGATTTGGTTGTGTTGTCTTTGGTTGTGTTGTCTTGATTTGGTTGTGTTGTCTTGATTTGGTTATGTTGTCTTGATTTGGTTGTGTTGTCTTGATTTGGTTATGTTGTCTTGATTTGGTTATGTTGTCTTGATTTGGTTGTGTTGTCTTGATTTGGTTATGTTTTCTTGATTTGGTTGTGTTGTGTTGTCTTGATTTGGTTGTGTTGTGTTGTCTTGATTTGGTTGTGTTGTCTTGATTTGGTTATGTTGTCTTGATTTGGTTATGTTGTCTTGATTTGGTTGTGTTGTGTTGTCTTGATTTGGTTGTGTTGTCTTGATTTGGTTGTGTTGTCTTGATTTGGTTATGTTGTCTTGATTTGGTTGTGTTGTCTTGATTTGGTTATGTTGTCTTGATTTGGTTGTGTTGTCTTTGGTTGTGGTGTCTTGATTTGGTTGTGTTGTCTTTGGTTGTGTTGTCTTGATTTGGTTGTGTTGTCTTGATTTGGTTATGTTGTCTTGATTTGGTTGTGTTGTCTTGATTTGGTTATGTTTTCTTGATTTGGTTGTGTTGTGTTGTCTTGATTTGGTTGTGTTGTGTTGTCTTGATTTGGTTGTGTTGTCTTGATTTGGTTATGTTGTCTTGATTTGGTTATGTTGTCTTGATTTGGTTGTGTTGTGTTGTCTTGATTTGGTTGTGTTGTCTTGATTTGGTTGTGTTGTCTTGATTTGGTTATGTTGTCTTGATTTGGTTGTGTTGTCTTTGGTTGTGGTGTCTTGATTTGGTTGTGGTGCCTTGATTTGGTTGTGTTGTCTTTGGTTGTGGTGTCTTGATTTGGTTGTGGTGCCTTGATTTGGTTGTGTTGTCTTTGGTTGTGGTGCCTTGATTTGGTTGTGTTGTCTTTGGTTGTGGTGCCTTGATTTGGTTGTGTTGTCTTTGGTTGTGTTGTCTTTGGTTATGGTGTCTTGATTTGGTTGTGGTGTCTTGATTTGGTTGTATTGTCTTTGGTTGATGTACCTTGATTTGGTTGTGTTGTCTTTGGTTGTGTTGTCTTGATTTGGTTGTGTTGTCTTTGGTTGATGTACCTTGATTTGGTTGTGTTGTCTTTGGTTGTGTTGTCTTGATTTGGTTGTATTGTCTTTGGTTGATGTACCTTGATTTGGTTGTGTTGTCTTTGGTTGTGTTGTCTTTGGTTGTGTTGTCTTTGGTTGTGGTGTCTTGATTTAGTTATGGTGTCTTGATTTGGTTGTATTGTCTTTGGTTGATGTGCCTTGATTTGGTTGTGTTGTCTTTGGTTGTGGTGTCTTGATTTGGTTGTGTTGTCTTTGGTTGTGTTGTCTTGATTTGGTTGTGTTGTCTTGATTTGGTTATGTTGTCTTGATTTGGTTGTGTTGTCTTGATTTGGTTATGTTGTCTTGATTTGGTTATGTTGTCTTGATTTGGTTGTGTTGTCTTGATTTGGTTATGTTTTCTTGATTTGGTTGTGTTGTGTTGTCTTGATTTGGTTGTGTTGTGTTGTCTTGATTTGGTTGTGTTGTCTTGATTTGGTTATGTTGTCTTGATTTGGTTATGTTGTCTTGATTTGGTTGTGTTGTGTTGTCTTGATTTGGTTGTGTTGTCTTGATTTGGTTGTGTTGTCTTGATTTGGTTATGTTGTCTTGATTTGGTTGTGTTGTCTTGATTTGGTTATGTTGTCTTGATTTGGTTGTGTTGTCTTTGGTTGTGGTGTCTTGATTTGGTTGTGTTGTCTTTGGTTGTGTTGTCTTGATTTGGTTGTGTTGTCTTGATTTGGTTATGTTGTCTTGATTTGGTTGTGTTGTCTTGATTTGGTTATGTTTTCTTGATTTGGTTGTGTTGTGTTGTCTTGATTTGGTTGTGTTGTGTTGTCTTGATTTGGTTGTGTTGTCTTGATTTGGTTATGTTGTCTTGATTTGGTTATGTTGTCTTGATTTGGTTGTGTTGTGTTGTCTTGATTTGGTTGTGTTGTCTTGATTTGGTTGTGTTGTCTTGATTTGGTTGTGTTGTCTTGATTTGGTTATGTTGTCTTGATTTGGTTGTGTTGTCTTGATTTGGTTATGTTGTCTTGATTTGGTTGTGTTGTGTTGTCTTGATTTGGTTGTGTTGTGTTGTCTTGATTTGGTTGTGTTGTCTTGATTTGGTTGTGTTGTCTTGATTTGGTTGTGTTGTCTTGATTTGGTTGTGTTGTCTTGATTTGGTTGTGTTGTGTTGTCTTGATTTGGTTGTGTTGTGTTGTCTTGATTTGGTTGTGTTGTGTTGTCTTGATTTGGTTGTGTTGTGTTGTCTTGATTTGGTTGTGTTGTGTTGTCTTGATTTGGTTGTGTTGTCTTGATTTGGTTATGTTGTCTTGATTTGGTTGTGTTGTGTTGTCTTGATTTGGTTGTGTTGTCTTGATTTGGTTGTGTTGTCTTGATTTGGTTGTGTTGTGTTGTCTTGATTTGGTTGTGTTGTCTTGATTTGGTTGTGTTGTCTTGATTTGGTTATGTTGTCTTGATTTGGTTGTGTTGTGTTGTCTTGATTTGGTTGTGTTGTGTTGTCTTGATTTGGTTGTGTTGTCTTGATTTGGTTGTGTTGTGTTGTCTTGATTTGGTTGTGTTGTGTTGTCTTGATTTGGTTGTGTTGTCTTGATTTGGTTGTGTTGTCTTGATTTGGTTATGTTGTCTTGATTTGGTTGTGTTGTGTTGTCTTGATTTGGTTGTGTTGTCTTGATTTGGTTGTGTTGTCTTGATTTGATTATGTTGTCTTGATTTGGTTGTGTTGTCTTGATTTGGTTATGTTGTCTTGATTTGGTTGTGTTGTGTTGTCTTGATTTGGTTGTGTTGTCTTGATTTGGTTGTGTTGTCTTGATTTGGTTGTGTTGTCTTGATTTGGTTGTGTTGTGTTGTCTTGATTTGGTTGTGTTGTGTTGTCTTGATTTGGTTGTGTTGTCTTGATTTGGTTGTGTTGTCTTGATTTGGTTGTGTTGTGTTGTCTTGATTTGGTTGTGTTGTCTTGATTTGGTTGTGTTGTCTTGATTTGGTTGTGTTGTCTTGATTTGGTTATGTTGTCTTGATTTGGTTGTGTTGTGTTGTCTTGATTTGGTTGTGTTGTCTTGATTTGGTTGTGTTGTCTTGATTTGGTTATGTTGTCTTGATTTGGTTGTGTTGTCTTGATTTGGTTGTGTTGTCTTGATTTGGTTGTGTTGTGTTGTCTTTGGTTGTGTTGTCTTGATTTGGTTGTGTTGTCTTTGGTTGTGGTGTCTTAATTTAGTTATGGTGTCCTGATTTGGTTATGTTGTCCTGATTTGGTTGTGTTGTCTTGATTTGGTTGTGATGTCTTGATTTGGTTGTGTTATCTTTGTTTGGTTGGTTGACTTTGTTGATGGTTATTTTCTGCAGCAGCTGTTTTTTTTTAAAGCTCCTGGGAGGATTGTTTTGGTTGGTTATGGAGCTCACTTAAACTTAGACTGATATCGTTAAATGGTTTACAAAAGCAAACAAGACCTTAAGATAGAAGATATTTTCTTCTGTGAAGTTATTCTTATTCGTTACTGCTTTCAGCGGGTTGGTGTCATTTTCTACAGCCAAGATTCAGAGTTAGGGATATATTTGACGGTTCAAACTTGGCAGAAGAAGATTTTTCATCAGTAAACACAACTTACACAAGCACAGGACAAGGTCAGTGAAGAGATAAGAGATCAAACTTTGTCCCCAGGGGATGCTTAGTGTAACACAAAGGTTTTTAGTTGTACGGTGTTAAGCTCTCAGGTTCACAGCCATATTGTCTAAAAGTGGAAATCATCCTTTGTTATTAGCATTTAACAAATGTCATTATATATAATGAGGTAAAATAAGTGTATAAAGAAGTTTTTTATAAACATGTTTGCATGATTGTTATCCTAATTTACCTTACACACATTTACGTCATCATAAGAATTGTTTTGTATCCCAGCTCCATTGGTTGCCTGATAAATCATTCAACAAAAATAGCTATTGTATCTTTTTTTAACACTTTATCATACTTATGGTATTCTAAAAACTATCCCTTCATCCAGTGGATCCTCTGGAGTAACTAGGGTTCTTCTTAAAAGCAGGAGATATGGTGACTACACACCATCTTTATATGACTGAAATACATTAAAAAAACTACAACAGGCTGTATGGGCGATATACAAATACACTATATGAAGTATATTTAATTTCTAAGAACTCAAGGTTATATATATATCAATATGTATAATATATCAATGCTTTATTTTTTTTAGAATGAAATAGAAACAATGTCATAGGTGACAATATTGTCGAAAGCAGCGGGTTGACTCTGAGTGTCATCATATAAATCATATGTAAGATAGAAAATGAGACAAAATGTATTAGGAATAACTATAAAATGTTTAATTATATATATATTATAGAATACAATTATATTGTGTCTTGTTAAGTCTTAATCTATTGTTTGTGGCCACCTCCTCCCACATACACATCCATAGGGCCCCATTGTACCAGGTCGCCCTGAAATCCTGGCTGCACTAGTTTCCTGTTAGGGGCTGGTGACAGCATAGGGTCAAGTGAAAAGTCAAATAACTTTTATGTTGAGATAACAGTCTAAAGAAGATAAAAATGACATATTTTAATGTTTGGTGTCCTCACTTAAAAAATGACAGACTTTGATATACATACCTTTTGAATTTTTGTTTCAATTTTCAATTTCCGCCTAAACTACATGTGTGTTTAAGTGTGAAAAATTCAAAAATTGAAAATGGTATTGATAAAAAATAATTAAATTTGCATAATTGTAACTAATAACTATCTGTGAACATCCTGTCCAAATTTGGTGAAATTCTGATTCTGATTCCCAGAGGTACATGTGATAAGGCTAGAGCTGTCCCATTTGGAGAAGCCCTAGTTTGACCTATTTTCATTTTTTGGTAAGATGCATAAAACATCCAAAAAAAGTTATTTTGCAGTAAAATATTTTTATACAACAATCCGTTTCATAAACTAGACATGTTCAAGTTATGAAAAAATATGGTTGTGCTCTGTTCTACCTCGGGTAGGGGTATCTCAAAAACTAAAGCCTTTTTGGGGGTTTGTTCCTCTACTATGTTGGCTGCATCAAGATTTCCGACATTGTGTGTGTGTGTGTGTGTGTGTGCTTTTTTTTTTTTACCTTTAATGTAACTATCATCAAACTAGACATTTCTGATACAGAATTAAAAGAATCCTGATTTGGTTGAAACGCTCGATGTCTCTGGCTCTTTGCTCCAGGGAGCTGACAAAGTGAGGATGAAATCATCTGATGCCAGAAAACACTGTTCACGGTGGGCCCTTTTTTTTTTTTTTTTTTTTAAACGACCGTCGATTCAAGTTAATAATATTATTAATAAAAAATACTCACCAGGTTGATCATTCAAAAAATATCCGGGTTTTTCTTTCTTTTTTAACACAGATGGTGAACAAGTTATTTTAAAGAAAGAGAGCCGCTGTCCGGACTTATATCCACCTCGTCAAAGAGCGTCTGGGGGGGGGGGGGGGGGGGGGCGTGATTGGCTGATAATGTCAAAGACGAAATGCTGCGTTCAGGTGCTTGCTCGGGTGGTTCAAACTTTCCGAGTTTGGGAAAGTCGTTTCTTCCGATTTCAGTGTGGTGTGTTCACGTGATTTCAGTTCCTGAAGTCGGGATGTGTTGATGCTACGATGAAGATCGTTAAAATGTAAATGTTGAAAGTTATATTTGAGAAAAAAGTTGATGTGCAATACGTGAATTAATAAAACGTAGCCTATGTTAACATTAATACAACATATTTTACCCCCCATTTGATTACGATTCTGACGTCAAGTCTGGAAGTCGGGCACCTAATTCTTTTCCGAGTTTTCGAGTTGTTGTTCCGACTTCAGCAGGCGTTCATGTGCATTTTACAACTCGGAAACACGTTTTTCCGATGTGTCAGACACCACTTGAATGCACCAGAAGCCCTTCAGCCGTTTAGCCGATTTGTATTTGACATTGAAGTCATACTTTTACACCACATTGTTTATTGATTTGAGTCTTAACTTAAATACAAACATAATCCCCATTTTCAACAACTCACTTATCTTTATTTATTTTAAGTTTTGTCTATTTAATGATGGAAACGGGCGAGTAAAACTTAAACTGCATATTTCTAAATAGTTTGGCTCAAACTCAAAACAAACTTCAGTCCAGCTTAGGCTGCACACTTCACCTCAGTTTAACCTTTATTTAGCAAATACTGATGTTATTCATTTGTCCTCTAACTAAGAAGTAAAACCATTGCTATAAAGCAACCTTTCAACCCAATATCAAGTTTGTCTATTTATTTGATGTAGAAAATCAGGATACATTTACTCGACCAACACTTGATTTTAGCTCCGAGTTTGATGAAAGACAGAAACATTTAGTAACAGAAATAGCTGTCCAATGTCTCCATTCTTTAGATTTAATGCTACTGCTTATCATGGCATCTTTAAAACATGTCTAGATGTTTAAAAAATTAAGAAAACATTGTTCAGCATGACACAAGTTGTAAACAAAACAAAGAAAAACGATAAAAGTTATTACCAAATGATGACATGCCAGACAGAACAGCACAGTTTTAACGCTTCTTAACTGGTTGGCACATCAAGACACGCTCATTATTGATTGATTTATCAGGATGAGAAAAGCATGACTCATAAAACCTTTGTCCTGAGGTGCAGTTTGTCCACATCAAAACTGAGAATTTGCCAAACGACCTCCACGCACATGAATCCGAGGAAACAGTACATTGAGAAACAGAGCCATGGAGACACGCCAGCGAGTAAAACAAGAACATCCAACAACAGTTATTGCACAACAGGCTTTTAGCGATCTTGGGGTAAATTGTTTTCAAGGTTTATTCAATAAATAATTTCAGAAATACAGAATTGCAAATGTGGATGTGTTGAAATAAAAAAAAGGCACTTAAAAACAATGTTGACAAGTGGAACCTTTTCTTCTTTATAAAACCCTAAAAATCAACAGATCAAGGCATCGACCCCTTACCACTGATGTTTCAAACGGACATTGTAATAAGACCATTCTTATTTCTTTTTTCATTAGAAAATGTTTGGTCAAAGCACCACAAAAAGAGTTGGGTGGCGTTACCGACGTAAAAAAAAAAAGAGTAGGACCCTTCCCCCAGATCACATCCAACAAATGAAACAAGGCATTTCAATCAAAGCTCATTTAGTCAGCGATAAGGCAGGTTTGCGAGTATTTGGCTTCGCTGTGAAGAATGAAGGACCTGAGTTGGCTTTTAAATTAAGCGAGTAAACCCTGGAGCCAGACAGTAACACTCACTGTACACTGATGTCCTTTACTTTAGAAAACAAAAAGAAACATCAGAAATGATTGTTCAGATGGATTAGAAGTCACTCAGACAAAAAAAAAAAAAAAAACACTACATACATACGCCTTGAATCCTGCTCTGTGAATACAAATATGGCTTAACACAGAAACCAAAACACACTGTACACATTTCATTGCTACCAACACAACTGGCGCTACATTTGGAGAGTTTCAATCCAAGGAAACATTTACACAGAGTGACAACTACTCAGAAAACATGATGAGAGACCTGATGAGACCTTTGCCCAGACAGCAAACAAATCGTAGGACTCTGTGTTTTTGAACGATGGATCAATACGCACTCACAGCGTTGTGTACATGCTTATTTGGAAAGGAACTCTCGCTTGTTGTTGCCCATTATTAACATCCGCTTCATCCCTCAATAAAACACTGATGGCTTGATGGTTTTTTGTTTTTTTTTGTAAAAGGCACAGCGAGGCGGTCATCATTTAGACCTTGCCGGTCCTGTTGCAGAAAAACCCACAAATCAGTTCAACACATTCTCAAGAAAATAAAAAGAAAGACAATCAAATAAAAACCCAACATTTATACAGACTGTACACATTTCAAAAAGATGCATAGAAAATAAAAACAAGTTAGTAAAAAAAAAAAAAAAAAAAAAACTGAAATAGTGGCAAAACGCTTTGCTATCATTTGGTGACTACAACAACACACAGACAAACAGTGAGAGCATTAAAAAACCCGCCCCTCCCTCCCTCCCTTCATCCCCGCCCGTGTTCTTTCTCCATACAGTGTTGTCACAAAAAGGCAGAGCTCCATCATTTGCCCTCGTACTTTGGGTTGACGACGGTGGTCACGGCACTTTTGTAGATCGGATTCTCCCCCTGAGGAAGAGAGGAGGAGAGCGACAGTGAGTACGACACGCTGTACCAAACAACAAAAAACAATAACACAACTCTGATACTCTGAAGATCATCAGTTTAAGATGAGGCTATGCTGTATGAAAGTTAGTGAGAAAACAAGCCTGTGTCCAAATGCGTTACAGACAGGACTTCAGCAGTGGATCGTCTGACACTGTCGCCATGGTTTCAGCAGCTTGAGTTTGTCTGCTGCAGTTGACTGACTGTCTCTCTCTTATCTTAAACGCTCACAGTTAAATCTGTACATAATATTCAAATCATCCAGCCTCTGCACCTGCATCCTGCAGTCGACACTCAAGTGAGAGTTAGCTGCAGCGGAGCACGCTGAGTTGATGTGGATGTAAACTGTAGAGATTTCTTTGATTTGTTTAGAAATGGAGGGGTAACAACATGTTTAACAGGCTGGATCATGATCAAACCTTTTAGGGCGATCAGATGGATTTCTGGCATGTGGGAAAGTTTGGTTTTGCAGTCTTGATACGAGAGTTCAACAGTCAGATTTACTGATATGACTTCTGAAGTAGTGTTTGCATGATGTTGCTTAAAGGTGTAACATGGAGAAGAATTACACTCAAATTTCTAAAATGGACTAAACCTATGTTATATACCGGTACATTTTGTTGGTGAGTACTTATATTACCTCTAATATTTCCAAGAAAATCAGTAATTTTATAGTTGCAGAGCGAATCACTGACATGACTCCCTGCCAGCCTCAACGTCATTTTTTTGATGGACAGCCCCCTGGTGGCAGGATTTGACATACCGTGTGTTTAAGCTGTGGTTCTGACTGAGACTGCTGTGATATTAAAGTCCTATTTGAGACTCATCTTTACCTAAAGAATGAATCCTTTCTTTATCTCACTCCGTCAGCTTTAAAGACGCTGTGTTCTTTTTTTACAAAGGTGTTTACGTTCAGTACGACGACACTCTGGGCAGCCTGACAAGTCAACTGAGTCACAGTGTTTACATTTAAAGGCAGGAGATTTTGTTGTTTATAAACACAGAATATAATATTAAGTATTTAAATATTCTCTTAAAAACTGAATCGTTTGTCAAGTAGTCCTGAGTTGTTGCTAAAGTGAAAGCATGAACTGAACTACATATTGTCTATTTTACATTTGCATTTCTGTTTGAGAGAATTTCAGTACGACAGAGAAGAAAAAACATTCAGAAAGTCAGAAGTCGTTTCAGTAAGTACAGCTTATTAAAATCTCAGTAAGGCATGTAACACCCAACAGTTTACTGTTTACAGAGATTATGATGGAAGAAGGTAGCACAGCCGAGTCCAAACAGCAACAGCAACATTCCCATAATCACATGACCACGTGACCTGGGCCCGCTGTTTTTAACGTTTATAACAAATACTCCTCTACTCTGAAACGTTTGATCAGTAAGAATGCAAAGCCAAAAACATGACGCAATACAAAAGGTTAAAAAGTGCCCTCATTTTATAGAAAAATAGATCTTTTTTCCTCTGAATATTTAAGATTAAAGTATTATTTCATACACATAAGGTGTCTATGAAATAATCCTAAAACAGTTCTGGGGACTTTTTGAAGAGGAACTATCCTTTTAGGAGTTCCCCTTGTGAGAACTACACACCATGGGGACTTTTTCTCTGTCTACATTCGCACCGCCATGATACCTACTCTAAAGCAGGAGCTAAACAGGTTCCTCTAAACGCGGTTCTAGGAACTAAAAGAGTTCATAGTTCCTGCGTCGTGGAATCCAACAGTTCCTAGAACGATGAAAAAGTTCCTGCAGGCCGAAAACACCTATATTTTTTATCCTGAGTTAACTGTGTGACGACCCAGCTTGTTCCTTATTTTGCGGTCTAGTCTCTTTCCTGTTTCAGGTGCGAGTGGGTGTGGCTGGTGATCCTGGATTGAGAACACCCGGGCCCGGTGTTCTCCCTCCATAAGAGCTTCCACTTCCTCCTTAACGGGAGACTTGGAGAAAGAGATTGGGGAGAGAGGATGTCCCTGATGCTCAGTACCTTTTGGTTTCATGTGCTGTTGTGTAAATAAACTGTATCTTTAAGCCCAACTCCTTGTCTCCTCCATTCAGTTGTCACAGGTTTTGAGCTGGCTGTGACAACTGTTGTCGCTCAGTGAAAAGACAGAATCTCCAGGACAGCTCATTTAATTTAAGTGGAAGAATTTTCTCTTGAAACGATGAAACTTTTGATCCTCCATTTGAATTCATGACTTCAGATTTGAGTCCGACAGATTA
Organism: Labrus bergylta; assembly: GCF_963930695.1. Classification (NCBI taxonomy): domain Eukaryota; kingdom Metazoa; phylum Chordata; class Actinopteri; order Labriformes; family Labridae; genus Labrus; species Labrus bergylta. Next base: position 9,135,001 of record NC_089198.1, on the reverse strand, counting down.
ATAAACCAGCTGATAATATCGGCCGATATAAGCAAATCATGTGACCATCGTTATCAGATAATTTAATCTCTGATATAACTAGGCTTATTCAATTTAAGTTCATAAAGTGAACTGTTGTTATTCTGGCCAATAAAGGCTTTTGTTCAACTGTAAAAAAAACAAACAACAACACTGTCTTCATTATAAATCTTTTTCTCGTGTGTTGTTAACAGTATTTAATGGATCAATGCAGTAACTCTGTGTTTATCTCTATATCAATCGATCTCTAGAGATCAAACATACATGTAGCTCTAAGAAAGATATCGGCAGATATACAGGTATCTGTATCAGGAATTTTCTCTCTCCCTAACATTGGTATCGGCCCCAAAAATCCTGTATCGGTCGGGCTCTACTTCAGATCTCCCCAAAGTCAGACATCGATGCTACACAAACATAACAAGAAAGATGTAATTAAAGGAAGAGTTTCAACTAAAGACAGAACTGTTACACATGTTGTATTTAACTGTCCTCTTCTTGATAATATCCGTTACATCCAGACGTATAACACCAGCTTCACTTACTAACAAATGCCATCTCTGTGTAAACATGCTTGTTTCACAACATGCAGTCACCAAACCACTCATTTCACTGCAGCTCCGCATGAAGTCAGGGAGTCTATAACACTGCACTCTGCCGAGGAATCACATGCAGGATCACACGGCCAACAGGGGATACAAACTTTGACCTAAAGAGCAGCGTCTTTATCCCCGTAGCTGGGATTCTGGAACTGGTTTATAGGACTCTTGTAAATGGGGTTCCCTTGCTAACAAAGAAAAAGATGGAAAAAGTGTGAAGACAAGCAGGAAAAAAAAAGTGAAGAACAGAGACTGAAGTTTGGAGGAAAAAGTTCAGCACAGAGCACAGAAGGTCAGAAATTATTTTTGTTGCTGTAAATTTTAAACTTCCATAAAACACGAGTAAAAATCATTCAATTTAGATACCACAGCAACAAAAAGAGAAGTCCCTGACACCGCAAATGAAGACGTCTGTTGGTTTTAATTGACCAGAATTGCTAATGAACTCCCACACACCATCTAAAATGAACAAATACATTGGCAACATTTGGTACCGAAGCAGTAGTAGTAGTCCCAGCTGTCTCACCCAATGACAGCTGGGATCGGCTCCAACCCCCCGCAACCCCGAATGGGACAAGCGGTTTAAAGATGATGGATGTATGGATGGATATATGAGTGTGCAAAAAATGTGATCTGTAACATTTCAGTCGAGGGTTTACTTCTATTTTCCTCTTTTTTTTTGTATAAAAGCTGAAAGAAAATAGATTTAACTGTGTTTGATTTAAAAAAAGATTGTTCTCCCCTAATGGACGACAGAAAAAGAAGTCCAGTAAAAACCAATATATCTGCTTTCTTCTTCCATAAATAATAAACAGACACGCGCTCTCTAGTAAAGTTCTCACAAACACTGCCTGTGGTAAATGTTTGTTTCCTGCCATCAGGTCATAAACTCTACTGGTGTGACTTCCACACAGTAAGCAGCAGCAGGGGAGTTTTTTCTTTTTTCCAGCCCTCCTCCTCTGTCTCTGCTTCATTGCCTTTTATGGTCATGCAGTTGTTCCATGTGGACAGTGAGAGGCAGCACTGGGAGCTGAGGGGAAGGCCGCTCCCTCAGAGAAAAGAGACTAAACAACCCTGAGCTAAGGTCCATCAAGGACAAAAAGCTGGTTTTTGAATCTCTCTCCTCTTTTCTGCCAATAACTTCACAAGTGTGACTCTTAAACTGACTCGTACTGTCGTCCGTCTGGAGATGCATTTCAATATCCATCCATGCTTTCATGTATTATTTATGTCATTTGCTGGAAGGTAAACACAATCTAAAGCTTGAGCCCTGACTAAAGTTCTCATGACTTCTTGCTCCAGTTGTTACTCTGTGATTGACTCACCGTGTCCCACTTGGCGTTCATCTTCTCCTTCTCAAACTTGGCGAACTCTCGGCGGTCGTGGATGATCATGAGCAGCTTCCAGATGAGCAGCAGAGCGAGGCCGATCAGCACGATGCCAGCGACGACACCGGCCACGATGGGGATGATGTCAGGTCCTGCCGGGCACTCTGAAGCAGAGAAAAAAAAATCTTGTTTTATTAGTGGTACTCTTAACTCTTACCCGTCCTGGAGCAGTGTTACTCGTGTTTTTGTGTTTGTGCATGTGCATGTGCAAAGTAAAGACCTTCCCAAAGGCCCCCTTGCATAGTCAATGCACTGCTTAATGAATCGACTTAATGTCCAGTCTCACCCAGTTCTTCCACCACATAGACCTCCTTGGTGTCGTTCCTGATGGCGTAGGTGTAGTAGAACCAGCAGTCGTTGGCGTCTCGCTCTTTGCAGTGAGTCAGTGGGAAGCTCTGGTCTGTGGGCTGTGGCAGATTGCTGCGATCCTTCACCTTAAACAGGTCGAAGTAGCTGCAGTCCCGCTTACACGTCTCCTTCTTGTCGCCATCCACAAACGCTCTGCACTGCACACAATCCCTGAGAAAATAAAGACTCGGGGTTATTTACTCTGCTCTTCATAAAACGAGAAGTAAAGTCTCTACAAATTCTTCTTGATCTTTATATTATCCCATCCATCCGTTATCTATACCGCTTTTCCCGTTCAGGGTCGTGGGGGGCTGGAGCTGATACACAGCTATGTAAAAAAAGGCTTTGTTATGACAGAACGCTCAGTTTATTCCTCCTTGAAAAACAAAAATAAAGAATTTACAACCCGAGTTCACACTGGGCCTCAGTGTAAACCGCTTGACTGACAACGCATGATCTGATCTGATTGTCGTACAATCAAAAATCAGGTCTAAATCGGGCTGAAATCTTCCCCAAGCTTCACAAGGTTGTAGCTCTAGATTGTTCATCTTCAGACTCACTTGTGCTCTGCGCATACACCGGGGCAGGTGGGACAGATCTCGCAGGTCGGACCCTGGAATTTGGGGTTACTGCATTTGCAGACTCCACATTCACAATTGCCGCGGCCGTTACAGATCTGCCCGTTCTTGGCGAGGCAGGTGGAGGTCTCCAGGGAGCAGTCGCAGGCACTGCCCGTGTAGTTGGCGTCACAGATGCACTTTCTGCAATCACAGCGTCCATGTCCTGGTGAGGCACAGGGGAGGGCACGGGTTAGTACAGAGTTCATGTTGAAACAGAAAGTGAACCCTCTTAAACACATTCGTTTCCTGATGCTCACCTCCACACAGCTTGTTGTTGGAGCGGTCACAGTTGAAGTTGTCACATTCACAGTATTTTCCGCTGTAGATCTCCGCTGGGTTGTCCCGCTTCTTGCATTCACACGTACCGCAGACGCAGTCTCCGTTGTTGCTGCAGATATCCGTACCGTTGTCTTTTCTGCAGTTGGCGTCCAGGTCCTCGGTCCTCACTTCGTCTTTGCTGCACTCGCAGAGACGCCCGATACGTCCCTCGTTGCACCTGGCACAGAAAATACAAAAAAAGTGACCATTAAAGTCAAACATTATGATCAGGTGTTATTATCTGTGTGGGGAAGAGTAAAAACAAATGTTCCTTCATTTGTTGGTCGATGTTTTCTCTTCTGGCAGCACAAAATCAAATTCCTTAAATTTCTAATGAGTAATTCCCTCTTTCAGCTAAAAGAGGTACAGTTGTGTACGCAGACTCAAATCCAACACATCACTATTTTTTTTTGTTTCACACTCACTTGCAGGCTCCACACTCGAAGGTCCCGTTGCCCTCGTGGCACTGCTCACTTTGGGGCTCTCCCTCTTTGGCGCAGTCACAGTCACAGATGAAGTTCAGAACGACCTCCACCTCCTCTGTGAAGCCCAGAGGTTTAATTTTTATGGTCTCACTCTTTCCAAGTGCTGGACACTTCTGGGATTCAATGGAAATCTTGAAAGTCACCTAAAAACCAAAAGGACAATTTACAGAGTTAATGCATCATTAAGGAGGAAGAACAGACTCAGTAAATGTAAACATGTGTTTTAAAATGTATCTTTTTGAAGTGAAGTTACTATTTCATCACTTCCAGACTGGACTACTGCACTAGTCTCACCTACGGTTCAACATCTAAAACACTATGAGAAATAAATGCAGACTTCTGCTGCTCGTCTTCTCACTCACTCCTGCACCCATGACCAGATCAACCCCCATCCTTCATAACCTCCACTGGCTCCCCATCCTTCAGCGTATCCACTTTAAACTCCTTATTATCACCTACAAAGCCCTTCATAACCTGGCTCCCCCTCTACCTGTCTGATCCCCTCCACCAGCACACTTAGGTCGGCTGACGCAAAACTTCTGTCCCCCCTCGGCAGGATTAACAATCAGTCCTGTGGGGGTCAGGGCCTTCTCCATTGCCACTCCCAAAACCCATCAGAGACCCCTCACACTCCACCTTCAAGAAATCCCTAAAAACTCACCTATTCTACATCGCCCAAAACCACTAAAACAAACTCTTCTCTCAGCCTCCTTCTCTTCTCAGATCTTCCACTATTTGACAATGTACACACCTTGAACAATGTTTGACACGTTTTTTCAACATCTGGTTTCCCCCAAAAGTTTGCTGGTTAGATCTATTTCCTCTTTTTCTTAAAGTATCACACATTGAACACAGAAAGGATTGACACCCACCTCGTCTCCGATGGATATATTGTGGCACTGTCTGCCTTTGTCGCCTGTTCCCTCCACACCGTTCTTGCAGATTGACTTGTAGGTGATGGAAACTCCCTCAGGCAGCCGGCCGTTTTCCAGAATGACCTCCGACGACAAAGACTGGACCAGAGCAAGAGAGGTCAGACAATAAGTAGAGGCTCTGGCTTGTGCAGGCAGTCACCAAAGTACACTTATGCAAAACAAAAAGCAAGCCATATAAACATGATTAAAAGCTTATTATAAAATGTTGAGTTTTCCCTTGACTCACATTGTAAGCATCAATAATGAGTTTGATGACGTTGCTGGAGTTGGACGACAGCGTTCCCACAGCTGATTTTGGAATAAGATTTTTCAACTCCTGAAAGAGACAAAAGAGTGAAAGGTAAGAGCGGATCTTCCTTTAGAATTTATCATGTAAATCAAAAAGTGAACATTTTCATGAAATAGGCCGATATAGGTTAACTAGCATGATGTACAGAAAACACAAAGTGTACCTTGTAAACAGGCTGGAATTCCTCTGTGACAGCAAAGATGGTCTGGATGTTGTGGTCACTCAGTTTCTGAACCAGATGGGCGATGGAGGGGTAGTCCTATGAAACACAGGTAGAGACACAATTAAAGAGCTATAAGTAAATTAAGAACTCGGCTTCCATTACAAATCAAAGACTGTTTGGCTTAGTGTGATAAGTGATAAATGCTACATACATAGTAGTGGCTCATGGTGTAGATGTTGTTCTCCAGGTGACACCTCCCATCGTTTGGCAGGACGATGCCGCCCAGTTTGCCGTCACCAGCAAAGTGGAAACCAGCATCGGTGGAGAACACCAGCAGACGAGTCACATTCCTCCAGCCGATTTGTTCCTGGAGGAAAAGGAGAACTCGCATTGAAGCGACTCATCTGGTGATGGCAGCGGCAGAACAAGCAAAAAAGGACGGACACAAAAGGCAACCTGTCTTACCTCACAGACTGCCACCTGCATGAGGGCGTCGAAGCCCCCCTCTGGAGAGTCCAGGTTTCCTGAGATCTGCTGCTGACTGACCAAACGGTTAAACTCGTCCCCTTTGTCCGTCAGCTTCAGGACGTTCTTGTAGCTGAATGGGCTGGTGCAGTTCTGGTTCCCCGTGCAGGGGTTGATGAGCCTGGCAGGCGTGGTGCTGATGTAGGGCATGACGGTCTTTTCCACAAATGAGCCGAAACCTAAAAGTAGCATGTGTCTTACTTAGGGTTGTAAACAAGTGAGCAACACTTCACATCTTTCAGTTAATTTGTATACTTTTTTCTGTGGTTAAGTTTTTCTCACCAATCCTGAAATCGGAGGTGATCTCCTGCATCTCCCTCATGAGGTCAGTGCCGAGGTTCTTCACGTTTTCCAAATCATCTTTCATGGAGAAGGAGAGGTCCATAAGGTAGTACAGGTCGATGGGGTAATCCTCAGCTCGCTTGAACTTCAGGTCAAAAGTCTGCGCCTCACCTTGAGGAAATTAAAAGACAATCTTTAGCGGCATATCAGAGAATGTGACACCAGCTGAGACATGTAGATCAAAGTAAGAAGGATTCTAAGATAACTGCTGCATGGAGATTTTTAGAACGACTCAAACACATGAGGTCTGTTCAGGATGTCCCATGTAACGCTGATGAAGAGTCTCTCTAATAAATCACTGGTTTCAAGTGTTTGATCGGGCACAGCACACCTGGCACCTTGTAGAAAGTTTTCAAGGAGGCGATTGACCATCCAACGATCTCATGCAAGAGTCTCGAATTGAAACGTTGTGATTTTTCTTGGTGATGCTTAGCAAGAGTAGTGTGCAGGATTGTTTTCTTTTCAGTGTGACCTTGTAGAAGGAGATATAACAATATTTACCAGATCTGAGTGTCAGGGTGAGTTTCTGCGGCTGGATCTGAGTGATCTGCTCAGGCTTCAGTTTCTCTGTCACGTCCTTGTTGCGGTTGGTGACGGGTTTGTTTTTGTTGATGTTGATGCTTCCACGCGGGTTCTCAATTTTGGTCACGGCGCAGTTTCTCTTCTTTAGGGACTCCAGATCGTCACAGCGAGCCGACTTGGACTCACCGGTGGTGAGGAATTTCTGAGAGAAGAGCACAGACGGTGTTTATGAGAACGAGCTTAAATGACAACAAACCCATGTGCTTCCTAAACATTACGTCATGGGTTTAAACTTTGTTCTTTTCAGGGATAAGACAGGAAACATGATGATGTTCTAGTTATCAGATTCAGAAGGTTAACTGCAGTGTTGTGTTGTGCTACAAAAAAACATTTTCACAAACTGATACAGAGTTCCCAAAGAAAAAGTAACAAATAGGATTTTTCTTTGTTGGGGATATGCGGTATGTTTGGGGAAATGACTGTCGTAGATATAATGATCAAAGATATCTCAGAGATTCAAATAGCACGTTAGACTGATTAGCATCTGGAATCAATTCATCGTACTTTTCAGTCTGTTCTTTCTTTAAGGGTGTTATTTTCAGGATTCCAGAGAAGGAAAGAAAAAGATGAGTGGGAAACCTGGCTAAGGATGCAGATTGGATGCACATGATATCCCAGCAGGCATAACTGAGGAGAACTTGAGACAATAAGCTCAGTCAAAACAAAAATAGTGCTTCGATTTAATTCTTCCAAAACCCCATAATTCTCAGAAGCGTGCTTTCCCATTTTGCATCTTCTCTGTACAGATTTGAAATTAAAACAACAGAAATCAAAGAAGAAAAGACACCCATTGAATACTGAGTCTGTTGGCTTAACACAGGAAACAATGGCAAAAAAAAAAGGGTCATAGAAGTACAAGATACTCATTGTAGTTAATCTCAAACACTTGAGAAATAATGCCAATTCCTAAAAAAAGCTATCTCACGACACTTTACAACAGAGCAGGTCTAGACTGTTCTCTTAGTTACAGTGTATTTTGAAGACTTTTTGTTACATCATACTGATTCATTTGTGTCTGAAGTAATCCCAGTGAAGCAGCTGAGTTGTACCACTCTCATTTCTCAGTATTTTATTTTCCAGTTTAGTTGAGATGATTCACATTAAGCCTTATGTTCCAGGAACACGTTTGTTGTTCTTCTTTTGTTCACTGAATGACCAAAACGTACACAACATTGTTGTTAATTTGCTCTGTTTTCTGTTCTCTCTCTAGCTGTAGCTCATGTTTTTCATGCACTGTGGTGTGTTCACTCTGTACTATATTGCTGCCTCAGCAGGAAGATTAGCCGTGGTTACAGAAAAATTCAAATTAAAAGTTGTTTTCAGCAAAAGTTTACACTGCGAGACAAAAAGCAGGAACGCTGATGTTTACAATCAATGGAGTTACTGTGGTTTATTGACCGGTCAAAAAGAGGTTCAAGAGACTTCCTCCTTTTCTCCTGACTCTAGAGTACTGCCTTACATTTTTGATGCACATACAGAGAAAATTCAGTATGTGTGCATGTGTATCCTTTAATTTATGTGTGTCAACGGGATTGTTTTCTTACATAGAAGATTTTTGTGTCAAAAGAGGGATAATATGATGATTCAGGTTGGGAACCGGAGGGTTGCTGGTTCAGGTCTTTGTGTGAACCAAATCTTGTAGCTGGAGAGGTGCCAGTTCACTTCCTGATCACTGCCGGGGTGCCCTTGAGCGAGGCTAACTATGATGCTGGTTTCATTAAGCCTCTTGGTTTAAATCTCTGCATTATGTAACGCACAAGATGATGATTACCAGCAGAGGTTGTGCAATTCCACCATTAAGACAAAGCACAGAGGGCACTGAGTGTGTCACACCCACAGTGCAAGTTCTTCCATAGCTTCGTTTTCATTCATCTGATAAAATAGTTTAGTGAAAGCTTTATCCGTTTAACTCACTTCGTCCGTGCACCATCCACACGTCTCGGCGACCTGGATGCATTCCCCACATGACTGCGCGTTTGCCTTGATGCATATGCTCCCCTCTGAAAAAGACAAAACAAGTTCCTCTCAGACCAAGATGATACAACCAAGTTTCCATTAGTTCACTAACTCAAAGCAGATTTGGGTTTTGGCTGGAAAATATAACCCCTTCCCATTTCAGACAACTGAGTCATGCTGCGAAGAGCTCGAGGCAGCTCACCAAGTGGTGACTTCAGCTTGTAAAAGAAACCGCCCACCATTAGCCAAGAGGAGCCACACAGTCTTTAAACCATGAATGAAGAAATACATGAGTTGAGGAGTAAAGAGTAGAAAGCATTGCTGTACTGCAATGTGCTTATCGTCCCCATGAAATGAAAATACATTTTCCTGCTTTAATTCCAGCGTTCTTGTGTTAAATGTTCATTTATCTGCCAAATATATTTAAACAAAACATCATTTGAGTATTTTTGACATCGAAATAACAATTTTCTCTTCTTATAAAACGTTTTAATCGCTGACGACTAATCCTGCACTCGGGCCGTTACTAATTTTTCGACTGACTAAAAAGCTAATCAAATTCATCCTGTTATGTCCCAACTTCTATCTTGAGATCGGTTCGATCAGTTCCAATCCCGTTTAAACCGGGGATCGGAGCAGTGTCAGAGCTGACAAACGAGTCAGTATCACGACAAGGGAGTCGCTGCAAATTTCCACAGTCAGTGCCACAGTTTTGCCATGTCAGATGGTGTGCGCCCTGCCCAACTGGATTCATTTCTGGAGCGTGAGCGCAGCCATGAGCAGCTGTGCACACATTACAGGAGAACTTATCAGATCACATCGGAATAAAGAGAAAACTGTGCTAAGATTTTTTCTCAGGATGCTTTATTAGTTCATTTGGTGACTGTTTTGTCATTATGTTGATAAAGTGATTCCTTGTGTGGAATTTGGCAGTCGGATACCCTTCAATTCATGTTTCACGGGGACTTTAAAAACTAAAATCCAAAACGAGGGATTCGAGCATTACAACTAACAAGTCATATCATGATAATAAACACACAAAGTTTAACAGTGAATACAATAGTGACTGTACTGCACTGGACAGTCTGTTAACAGAGCTGAAGATACATCACACTTTGGGTTAGCAAATATTTAACAGTCTTGATAAGAAAAGCTGTGAAATTTGTCAAATCTTATGACATGTCCTCACTCTTACCTTGCTGAGCCCAGCTGCCGTCAAGGACCGCTGATAAGGTTGCTACTAAAAGTAACCGGAAATCCATCTGTAACAGAAAAAATAAAATAAAACTTAGTGATGGAGGTTGAAACCAGAGGGAACTTTGGGAAAAAAATATCAAGCATCAAATGTCAATCTTTTTCTTTTATGTCAATGTTAATCAAAAGTAAGGTCAAAAGTTTTTGCACTAGTATGAGTTGAGACCAACACGGACAAAAGCTGTTTATGTATGCAGTTTGTGGCCTTGTGCCTTTTAAAACAAATACTGACTAGAAAGCAAAGATACATAATCAAGGTTTAAGAAGTACTTGCTGGGAGTGTCTTTCTATCTAAATACCCTGCTAACCTCTATCCTAACATTAGCATTTTCCAAATATGGAGCAATGATTTCCCCACACCCAGGTGGTGTCAGTTTTATAAACCAGCCCACCACATACTTGTTGTTTCTGACTGTGGTTTGAAAACGTTCATGCTGTTACAGGCCTATGCAAGACAGTTTGTTATCTGGACAAAGCTTTTAAGATAAGAGTCAGCAAGGGACCGACGGAGAGAAACTAAGAGGACATAAATGTTGCGTCAAGAAGGAAATAATCGCATTTAGACTTGATGTGTTTAGTCTGATCCAAAGTGACTCATAATGAGTCTAACAGCAGATTTGTAATGACTTTAACAGAGCAGCAGCAGGAGCTTTAAAATGATGGACAGTTCAAGCTGCCCCAGAATACAGGCTGGAGAAGAATAACTGTGGTAGAGAGGCATCATAGGACTGCTTTACCGACCACAATGAGCTGAGCTGCTAGGCATTAACCAGCAAGCCACAATGCCAAAAACACAACTAAACAAAGACTGAAGTCTCCAAAGTGACTCTGTGTGGTAAATAGCTTGGGGTGGTGCGTCAACTTTTTGTGTAGGGCAAAATAAACATGATAAAGGCCAAAAATCGATCGTAGAAACCAAAGAGAAGAGGGTTTAGTGTGTTCACTGACATGTGTGAGTGTGCTCCCATATTTGGTCAGGTGATTTCATCATGCCTTCTCCTGAATCTCTGCCGTTCTCATAACTCCGCTGACACACTTCTGTGACTGTCTGCCCAACCCTCGAAATAAGAAACTGTCCAACGCTCTGTGTATTTGACCCCAGTCAGATATACAGGCAGTGTTGACCAAAGCTACATCAACAGCTGAGTCCTGAAATAGTCTACTCTACTGTTGAATACCATTAAGCTAACTCGTGAAGGTGCAAAAAAAAGTGCATATTTACAGTTACAAAACACATAAAGAGGATGTTAAATTTAAGCTATGACAGAGAACTGTGGTGTTAAGTTCATCCTGCAGTAGTTGTCCGTGAGAAAGTGTAATATTGTTTCTGCAGTGCTGTGGGTCAGAGAGTACAGGCATCTGCAAAACAACCACATCCTGTTAACTGGGGCCTAATGACCCACTGAAATGTGAGTTTTCCATAAGAGCTTTTCTGATAGGCATCATGCTGCTGTAGAAAAATAACTTTTAGAGTGCCCTTTGTTTTCATCAGTTTCTGTTGAACAATGGGCACTGCTCATCTTTATTTATCAACAAACTAAACTAAGACACAAAGAAAAACTTCATGCAACTCAGACCAAACTGTCAACATACCCAGCAAGATGCACCACAAGATTCAAGCCAACACCAACTGTGGAGACTTTTCTCACCATTAAGGCTCCTCCCCAACATTCCTGAAGACCAGCTTTGTTTACCGCTCTGGGACTCATCCTGCTCAGAGCTGCAAATTGCAGAGAGCTGACAGATTGGGAGGCAGTTAGGGTCTCCCAGAGCCCCTGTGCCACATAATGGGATTAGATAGAGAGGCACTGCCGTTTCTATTCATGATCTTGATGCATGATAACAAAGGAACATGCTTACTACAAAGTTTATGGGAGTGAAAACAGTAAGAACAACTCCCAGTAAAGCAGGATCGTATTTGATAAGTCTAGTAGTGTACACTGAGGCATGGTGGCGATTATGATCCAATCAGCTGCTACCAGTCGTTCAGATCAGTTTCTGGCATGTTTGAAATTTTGGTTGTATGACTAGCTGATATTTGGGACTTTGCCCCCTCATTGTGCATGTACAAACTGTTGGACACCTTACAAAATCTCCATGGCAACGGCAGGTATGCCTGTTTAATCTGTCTCCCCCCTCCTAGGAAATGCCTGTGGACTTCCAGCGTATTTGTTATGGTTTAGCTGCTACTAAGCTTGTGTTAAATGGTGATGCAGATTGTGTGTGCATGTGTGAGAGTGAGAGATTCTTTCTGTTGTGCATATTTGGGCCTTGCATACAGGCAACTGAAATGCACATAGATCTGACTTCAACCTCTATCTGTGGAAGTTTTCTACAGACAATTGTCAATGCTCTCTTCCTCAACTTCTGCTCTTTGTATTTACTTCCACTGTTCTGTTACTCCTGCATCTCTTCAGGAAACATGCTTTATGGAGTCTAAAAACCTTTTCAGCCTTAAGACCATTGAGGGCGTGTTGCTCTTTGGGTCTGGGGGCAGTATTTCTAAGTTACTCGTGGATTCTCTGACACACTATATAATATATTTCAAGTTACCTTTTCTGTTGTCAGACAAGTTTGATTATTTGACATTTCTCTCATCTAATTCCTTTTCTTCTTGTTTCTGAAAGCTGATCATTTACAGCGATTATAGCTGAGAAATTCACTGTGGCAGTTGGAGGAGGAGACATGTCTTGCTCAATAGTAATGGCGGGACATTAAAGTCCATGCTGCTTCTTAACAGCTGATAAGAGCTGATAGTAGCTTTGAGCTGACAGACGGTTGAGGTCAAATCAACGTGGTAGACTGTGGAAAAACTGTATCTTAAGGGTGTGAAACTTGATGAAAGATTTGCCGTGTTACTTGTTGTGAATTAAGAGAACAGAAAGGGGTCAGGTAGTGTCCCTGTCAAACAAATACAAGCACACGTTACAATTGTTGCAGCTCTAATTTATTGTCCCTTTTATGCCTTGGATAACTAACTCCTGAAGGAAGTCTTCTAGCAAGAGTCTTTTCACATTTATCCAGTTCAAGACACAAAACACAGCTACACCTACTACACAAAGTTACTCTTATCCCTCATACCAGCTGAGAAATCAGTTGACTTTGCATCTAAGGCCATCCCATAGTCAAAGTAAATACTTGAAAAGGCTATATAAGAAAAAAACCTAAGTTGAAATGAAGTGTAGTTAAACACACATTAAGGCTTACTTCTTTTACCTAGTCTTTACTTAGCCTCCTTCCCACCTCCACCATCCCCCCCCTTCTCTTCATCCATCATCAAGCAGAAGCTCTGGTCTATGATTCGTGTTGATGACAGATCTGCATGCCTAATATTTAGAGTAACAGGAGCAGACTGTGTCTAATCATGACTTTGTATGGTCAGGTGGGAGAACATGGAGAAGACATATGCTTTGTGTTTGTGATGGTGCTGAATGTCAGCGTCTCAGTTTATCCTTTTCATTTCTCCATGCAATTATTATAGCCAAAGCAGCTCGGCTTTTTCCAGTACAAGAACCGGAAGTCTGACATTACTTTGATTAAACATGCAGGGTCTTCCAGGGTAAGAAGAGGTTACTCTAACTTTCTATTTTGAGCATGGTAACAGCATCATCCTGCTTCACAAAAAGAAAATGGCAACAGAAAAATGTCCCCAAAGATAAAAACAAGCATAGATCGACACAGATTAAAAAGGATATTTATACTTGTTGACTGAAAATGACAGCCACAGGTTCTGTGACAAATGGGAATGACATAAGAGAATAAAATAATACACCCACTACTGAGGAGGTAAAGGGAAAAGAAACCACTGCTCTCAAACAGGGAACAGTAATATACCATTCTTAAATCATTTCACTGGCTTCCTGTGTCCCCAAAGGACAGATTTTAAAATCATAGAACATGTTTTTAAATCACTTAACAGTCTCAGGCCTAAATACCTTTAAGGCCTCATCACACTGTATGAGGCACCCAGACCCCTCAGATCGTCTGGGGTAGGCCTCCTCCCCGTGCCCAGAATAAGAACCAAGCAGGCGGAGGCAGCATTTAGTTTTTATGCCCCCCACCTCTGGAACAAACTGACCAAGCATTTGAGTTGTGCTGAAACAGGCGGCCCATTCAAATCAGGCCTCAAAACGTTTCCGCTTACTGTGGCGTTTGAGTAAACTGCCATCTGGTATTAGAAATAATTTGGCTGCTTTACTTTGTTTTACTTATCCTACTGGTTTTAAAAATAAACACAGACTCTTTTAAACCTTTAATCAATAACTGTTTTCTGCTTTTCTTTTTATCAACGACTAAATATCTAACAAATAGAGATGCATCGATTGCAATGTCTCTGGCCGATTCCGGTCACATTTTGTTCATGTATAAGAGGGAACCAAAAAAAGCTAAATCAATCCTGCACCAGCAGCAGAAAGAGACCTTTATTTAGTCTCTTCTACTGAGTCTCTTCAGAGGGGGTCATTCACAGACCCAGACAAATGCTTTATGAAGAATTTCTTCTCCAACAGCTGCTGAAGAGCGCTGACTGAAACCCAATCCTTCACGGATCTCCTTGTTACGGTCCGCTCGCTGCCGCCAGATTGGTCAGAGGCGTTTCGATTCAGTCTGCAGTCTGAGAGTACTCAGCGACCTCAGGCTCACTGTCTCTCATGTAAATTCAAACAACGCATTCCTCTGCTAACACATGTAGTTGTGTCACAAATAATCGACTCCCTATGTGACTTCTCGGTCTATTTACAATGGCATTCCTCCGGCCATGTTTCTGTGGTGAAGGGGAGACTCAGCTGAATGGACTACAGAGTCTTGTTGTTTCATCCAAGGACTGTAAAGCTCTAGTGAATAAAAATTAACTGGACTCGTCACTGATCAATTTCCTGGTCAAACTCTTAGTAATGTGTTTTCCTCATTGGCGCTACTTATAATTTGCCCGTCCAGTTTAAGTATTAACTGAAAATAATGCAGTCTTTTGTCACATTTTGTAACACAAAGTGTGCACAGGTAGAATTAAAGCAAAATTATTATTATGCTAACATTTTCTTACAATAGGATCAGCTTCTGGCACATTTCATCAGAGCTTTGACTTTGTTCAGGCATGAGTCAACCATAGACTGTAAATTTGGAAAGAAGAGGACAACCTGATCGACGTAACCCATCGGTTATTGAAGGGGACTACGGAGGCTCATCGGCAGCAGCCGCCATGCTGGAAATCCTGTCTCAGCCTAACTTTCAGTCAACCTAATGACGGGATGAGAGCTGGAGCTGAGGCGGGTTTTAAGCCTTTTGACAAACCATTACACCGCGCCCACCTGCCAATAAGGCCAGGTATGCAACTGGCTGAAAAAACTATACGGATGTGTTGTAAAAAAGTGTACAAGAAAGTAGTAATCCGTACAGGGTGTGTGTGTGTGACGACAATGACTAATAAGACCAATATAGGTTTTTTTTGTACCAGGCTGTAAACATGTTATTTCTGCTGTAAACTGCTGTGAATGTGACTTCAGGTGTTCCTGGAGCAAGCCTTATTGACTATATCAACCAGGGAAACTCAATATGCAAAGTCTGGGACAGGACACTTCCTTTTGATAAGGCCACTGCCTAATAACACAATATACTGTATTTTTAGCTTTTAGATATTTTTCAATAACTGGTGGTCTGGGGGCTACTGTGCAACATGTATGTGAAACTTAATGACTTGTATTATCAGGCTACCAGACCACTCTGTTGCTTTGTATTGCTTCTTCTTGTATGGTATTTAAAATAGACAACCATGGTGTTGTCTAAAGGTGGGGCAAGAGTATTTAGTAATCCTTTACAAAGTCCATGTTTAGACTGTGGTGGCTGGCCACAGTACAAGTAGGCCTCATTATGTTCCTCCATATGGTCTTTATGTATTGTTTTCATAAATTTATGAAGTACTACATTCTTGCATCTACCTAGATATAAGCGTTCCCTTCTGAAAATAATTGTTGCTCATGCATTAGCTATAGCTAAATCAATAAGATTCAATCAGAAAACAAATGACACTTGCAGAACAAAATCCCTAACAGCATGTGCCGCTAACAGTTACTCTTTGTGCATACATCAGACCAATTAAAGTATTTGCAAAAGCCACCACAACTCCAGCTGGGTTTCTCAGTGGTTCCTCGTTTCATGCGATCAGAGGTTAACCACACGGTGCATTGCCAACACCGTTTGCTTGGTGTCTCTCTTGTTGCTCATGAAAAGAGAAGTGCACATTAACCCAACACCCACATAACAACATAAACATGCGTTTTGTTGTTTATACTGTATCATTTCAACACTACAACACAAAGCCCCTAAACTCAACCACAAACTCCACTGACCATTGATTAAGTTTTTCCAATATTGACCGCTCATGGGGCTCTCTTTGACTTAGATATTGTGAAATTCAGATTTGATATTTTATCTCTTTCTGGTTATTATCCTGTAGTCACATGAAACAAAGATTATCCCTTCACAAAATTGCATATGTTATGCTCCAAAGTTCACTACAGGTTTGCACATCAATAAAATTTGGATGTAGTCTACCTCAGCACCTCTCTGTAAGTGTGAGTGTGCGTTTGATTGTGAGTGTGTGTGAGATTGAGTGCAGACTTCGTTATTAATTAATGATCCCAGATGGTGTAGATCTCTCGGATGAACAAAATCAACATCAAAAGGACATGACATTTTTGGCAAATTTTCAGTGTCTAAAGCCTGCAAAATAATGCATCCCAATGGAGTAAAAAGAATTATCCCTGGAACAACTAGGTAGAATTCAACACAAGTCAGCATTGTTCACACTGGGTGGGTCATCTGGTAGTCCACAAAATGAGTTTGGTGCCCACCCCCCTAGAGCTCTTTTTGCCACCCGGCCGGCCAGACAGCCCCCACCTGCTGCTGGAAGTCACAGTCCACTTTCAGTCCATTAGGTCCCTAAACAACTCAGCAGGACCCTGTTTCCATTTCCTTTATTAAACCACACCCAGGCACAACTTTACCCCTCTAACAGGCCGTTGAAAGATCAGGAAGAACTCCTTGCCTTTCAGTTTAAACACAGCATGTTTGAAGGAAACCAAACCTACACACATGAACACCTACTTTATCGAGCCAACTTCTGCCATGGAGCTTTATGCAGAACTAAAAAGTGCTGCCAGACTAGATGAGTATCAACAGGTGAAGCCTGTTTCTTCAGACAAGGCGACAGAAAAGGAATGTGTGCAAGCTGATGTTTACTTTTTGACCAGCTGACATCCAGCTGACTATAAAAATGGTGGAAAAAGTATTATGAGGGATGGTTATTGACCTTTTCCTCCAATGATGTGTTTGGCTGGTTTGGTTCAATAAAATACCGCAGATGTAATGTCGAACTAGTTAAAAAGTTAAAAACTATAGTGGAATAGTTTGACAGAGGCAGGGGGAGGAAAAACATGTTTTACATTCTGTCAGATAATATAACCTCAACGAAAACATTTCTAAAGGTGATTCATTAATTATTTTTTATTAACAACATAGACTCCCACCTTTCAAACCTTCTAAATATAAAGTGACGGGTGAAATCCATCTGGCTGAACCTTTCAGTGGGAAGAATACTGAAGTACATGGTGACATTTCTGACATGTTTGTCATACTTTTGACACGAGTAAAGGCCGGGGCTGCTTTTTTTTTTAATCAAATGAAAACTAGTCAAATTGATTTTCATTTGTCAGCCACAGATCTTTTTTTCTTGATTTTGGTCCTTGGGGGTCCCAGCTTTTCTTAGAATCAAGTGGGGGGGGGGGGGGGGGCTCCATGGAAAAAAGGGTTGGGAATCACACTGATCTGCAAGAGCTGTTTGGGTTTTTTCTGTCACATGGAGGAGATCCCGTTCTCGCAACCCTCCCAGGAGAGATGAGATAATGCATTCCTTCTTAACTCGCTCCATACTGTGTCATTGAAAAAAAATTGTGCTTTTTCCACCTCATTCCAACATGAACGCAGAGTTCACCGTGTCAGCTTGATGTAGAGCGAGTATGATACTATTTCGGATCTCAGAACTTGTTGAAACCCCTAAAGTCCACTTCTGAGATGAGGCCTGGGCTTCTCCCCATCTTTTCTTTTTTTCTTTTACAGCCAGGAAACTTTTTCTCATATAACATTGTCTGACTTAATAAGCTTGGATCCCTTTTGCAACAGCTTGGAAATTAAATTGTTTGGAAAATATTTTACCGTATGGCTTTAATCAGTGATGATGATGATTTAAAACATCCAAAAATGTAGACGTTTTCTGAACCATGAGTGTCTCGAATAGTTTCCATTTACTTGAAAAGCTGCAGCAATTTATCTCCAATCATTTCAATGGTGGTTTTTGCAGGTTTGCAGTTTAGATTTACAGTTAATTTTTTTGCAACATACTATTTACTTGCGTCTACTTTTAGTAATGGTTCAAGAGCTGCACAATATGGAAATTCAATCAAATGGAGGTTATTTGACATAATTTTAAATTGTGATATCATTCACGTTTGAAAAGAAAGGTAAAATCGTTAAGGCAATTCTGCTTTTTCACATCCTGATAATGTGACCTTTTTGGGGTGTTGACCGAGCAAACATGATTGATTTACAAATGCAAAGCCAGACTTATAAGTCAGGGCATTTCTGCTGCTGCGGTACTTAAATATCATGCTGGTTCATCACAATGTTACATTAAGTAAAATAAATAAATAGATTTATTGAAGTGTAAGTAATATTCTGGCATACATGTACTTTAATCTGTTGATCTTGTGTGGTTTTTGGTTGCTCTTCAGGAGCAATTTGATATATTTCATGTCCCTGCTGTCCAAACTTCCAACTTTTTAATCACAGATTCAGGACTGGATGCAAGAGATGTGAGCATAAAGGGATCATGTTTGAACCATGATCATATATCCTCAAACATCCCCTTCCCACATGCCTCATCCAGCCATAACCGGAAGGCCCCTCATCCATGACTCATATCTGACAAGTCGAGGTGAAGGCCTTCTGTTGAGTAATGCAGAATGTCCCTTCAAACTGCCCCGGACACTCCTAGCTGCTAGCCGAGCTCGGCTCACACTCTGTCTAAACATCACAACAATGTAACTAAGGGAAGTGACTCAGTGAGCTACAGGGAGTCGTCGACAGTCTACAGACACGTCTCTCCTCATGTCTACAATTACCAGGCCTGGTGTATATTATATGCATCCATGAGGTCTGTACAAACTGTACCAGATCAAAGACGTATGTGTTTTAGCACCACGCACACATGCTGTTGCTATGTCATTATGATGCTAACAGTAAGACAAGACAGGCTAGTCATCAACCCATGGAGTTTCATTCCCATCTTACCAAAGTAGGCCTTGCAGAAAACTCTGGCTCATCACAGAGGAAAAAAAAACTCCTCCTCAGGCTACAATTCCTTTACAGGAAGTGAATGAGGCAGACTGGACAGGTCTTGTCAAGCTTGCATACTGCACTGTCAACAGTCCTGACTCAGAGCCAAGGACAAGGCTTGACAAGAGATTCTGGTTAACCAATATGGCCGGGGTTTAACATGTCTTGGTCTTACTGTATCCTCAACCACAGTTTATACAGTCCAGAGTAAAGTTTGACCAGACTGGGGTCCAGCTGAGGTTTGTTCCTCACAAGTCATACTTCACATAAATTTTTGTTTTCTTCTCCATGTACATTTCGCTCAAGGGTATAAAGAAGCAAACAAGATCCACACACCAAGGAGTGCCTGTTCCAAGGATTTATTGACAAGTGACGTCTCGAGCCAGCATGCTCTTGCAAAGACTTGAAAGTATTGCTCCAGGGTAAAACAACCAAGAAGTATCAAACACTTCTCTGTACCTGTACAAATGTTCAAGAAAGTTTCTGACAAATTGAGAAATGTCTGGTTGGACAAATGGACCCAAGTGATTTAAACATCGTTTCTAAAGAAGACCAGATGGTTTTGAAATGCAATCTTGACTTTCCAGGAAATAGAAAATAATCTGATTAATGATTTTGAAGGCATCAGTCATTATTTCAGAGGAAAGAGGATCACGAAGTGCCCCTTTTTTCTTAAAGGGACTAAACAGAGTCATTCAGTTTACTGTCATAAAGTAGGAAGATACCAGAACAATGTTCACATTTCACAAGTTGGAATCAGATAGTTTAAAGTATAGGTATGCTTAAGAAATATATTCAAACTGGTGACTATATTATTCAAGTAATAGGTGAATAGTTTGATAGTTAACAACATCATTCTCGAAATTGTGTTGTCAAACTTTTTTCTTGACATTTTTTAAACTTTATTTTCCAAATTGAATCTTAGCTTTTTGAAATGTCAACTTTTTTCTCTCTTCATTACAATGCTATACTTTGAATTTTATTCTCAACAATCTGACAAAATGTCGACTTTATTCACACGTTGATTGTGAAAAATATGTGTGCAATAACCTCAGGTGCAATAAGAGATGTAGAAAGTTAGAGTAAAGAAAACATTTATGTTTTCATTTCATTGTACAGTGTTCCCCTTTGTTATTTTTTTGTATTATACCTTTGCTTTAATACAGTGTATAACTTCTGTACAGTTTATTTTAAATCACTTAGCTGTTACGACAACTTGTTTATTTTTTTTGTACTTTTCTACTCTTTTTTTCTTATAATGTTATTCTATTTTATATATAATTTTAACTTTTTTGTGTAGAAGCTGACTCAGGGAGAAACGCACAATAATTCCAATGTACCTGTACTGTCCTGTACCTGTGCAAATGGCAATAAACATCTATTCTATTCATTACTGAAATGTTATTATAAATGTTTTGTCATCTTTTGAACCTTTTTCTCTCAACATTTCAACTTTAAATTTGATTGTTATTAGTTTCAACGCTATGCTAGATATTTCGACTTTATGTTCAACTATTCGACTTTATGTTCAACTATTCGACTTTATGTTCAACTATTCGACTTGATGTTCAACTATTCGACTTTATGTTCAACTATTCGACTTTATGTTCAACTATTCGACTTCAATCGACCAAAGTACATAATAACCAAAAAAAAAAAAGTCTTCCTCCTCTCATTAATTATTCCTCATGCCTGGCCCTAATCCCCCTTCATAGTTTTAAGAATAAGTAAAAGCATCTGTGATTGCTTAGACTTGAGTTTTACTTTATAAATCACTCTTTCTTCCCACGCTTTAACCCTCCATGAAGCCCACACACACACACACACACAATGAGACTCACTGGCCTACTTTCTGTGAAAAGCCAAGTTTAGGATTCTTTAAGGGACACACTACAGGTAGCCTATAGGTAAAACTTTTATCCAAAATGTCACGACGTTGTTTTTAATGGGTCTAAAGAACAGTGTTTGAATCTAAGAAACTCAAATAAAAAAGTCTCTTAAGCTTCTCGTTAATCCACACCCAAAGTTTTACCCCCTGAAGCATTCCTCGCTTCTGCCCTCTTTTGTCTTTTAAGTGTTTCCAGTCGCTTTTTTTTTTAACCTTAAAAACGCTAGTAAATATTGACAAACGCGGTTTAATATGATAACAACTTACCTTAATGTGATGTTATACTGTCGTTTCTGTTGTTTCAGAGTAACATTGGTCCCCACAAAGTCTCCTCTTGAGAGCAAAAAGAAATGGTTGCCAAGGCGAGCTCGAGCTGTAACTAGGGCCCGCTTTGTTTCAGCTTTCTGGACGATTACGTCACGTTTTTTCACTGCGTCGAGTTACCGTTACCTTTTCAATACCGACATTTAATCTTAAATTTAACACTAAGTAAGAAGCGAGGAGTCCTGTGGCTCCGTCTGAACACGTTACAACCGCGGCTCTCTTTTTTTTTTTTAATGCCCCAGCCCAGTTCAACAAACCTCCTCTTCTTCTTCTTCTTCTTCTTATTTAGGCCCCGCCCACACAGGAAGGAGCGGCACGTTGAGGTCAAAGGAACAGACACACCGACGGAGGGTGTGTGGTGGGGAAACAGTGAACCCGTCCTGACCTCGGAGGTGATGAATAGTCCCAATTCACATCCACACCTTGCACACATTAAAGGCTCCACATAGGTTAATATAGAGCCACATCTGTGTCCTAAAATGTGTTAATATATCTACAAACTACGGGATTTAAATGAAGTTTACGCAGCTCCTGTGAGGATTTGTTTCAGCTGGATATGGAATTCATTTAATTTATTATACAGGAAAGTTTAAAAGTAACATTAAGTTACAGTTTAAAGGGCCTGACTCAGATTAAAAAAAACTGGTTTCCTGCAGAACATGAAACATAAACCACAGTCATGACACCTCAAGACAAACACATTTACAGAACATTAGATTAGCATGGGCTAGGCAGATACAGACAAATAGAAACAAACAGTACAGATACTTAATGGACTGAATTTAACAATACTGACTCTAGATGAGCTACAAAACAGAACAAGACCATAACTGATAGGATTGATTGTTTCGATATAGCCAATTTGAATAGGCGACCTGTTAAATGCAGAGTTGGTAATCTTCTCCAGATACAAATTTTAAGATTTTGGTTGAAATTGTATTTAGCTCCTGACAGAAATTACTAGCCTAACTCATGTTCTCTGAAACAGGAACGGAGAAAATCTGTCATCTGTAGCAGTTTGTAAACCTGTAAAAACTTTGACCAATGTCTGCCACGAGGTACCAATCGGATGAACCAATCACACGCCTCTCTGTCTCCCTGCTCGTTCTCAACAATCAAAGTGCGTCACACTCGCTCGCCAGTCATGATTTTTGCTGACCAAAATTTGCATCACAATTAAGGTCACAGTTAACTAGGTTGGTGCAATGGTAACTATACGCTAAAGCTAAAACCTTAACTTTTGCTACCTCTCTGCTCCAGCTCCACCCTCTCTTTTAAATATGCTCACTTCTGCAAAAGAAACAAGTTTACTTAAACTCTTTCATTTCAATATTTTCCTATAAAATGTTGTGGAATTAAAGTGAAAAGTTGGCTATAACATTAAAACACAAACAAAGTGCCTGAACATCTTACCTGAGTTCATTTCACCAAACTGCTTCAGGTAAACAACCACATGTCTATCTGTGGTGTGTTTCAGAAGCGAGGTTAGTAGCAGCACCTTCACTTCCTGTGCAAACATCTCTCATGTTAAATTTGGTTTCATATTGTTAAGGTGTCAGCTCCCCTTTTCCTGTGTAAGAACAGCAACATTCAAATAAAAAAAAAAACAAGATCTGACGCTTATTAACAGACACAAAGGGGAGCTTCAAAGGTGTCAAATGGTTCTTTCTTGTGGTATTTTATTTATTGGGTTATGTGATTTTTTGATCCAGCAGATGTCGCCCTTGAGCACCAGCATGAAACCAAAACAACTCGCGCTGCATTGTTGTGTTAGCATGCTAATGCTAGCGATCTTTATTATGCTGGTATCTTCACACTGCATATAAATTTACCTGAAATGAGCGTGATCTAGAAACACAGTTAAGCAGTGAGTACAGTATGTTATTCTTCTTTTCTCTAGTCCCTCAATTAAACAACTTTTATACGCGAGGGGAGGAGTCAGCCGGCCGTCCCGACGATGTAAACAAACTGAAGATAGGACTCGGAAAAACATCACAGACAGTGAACTTGATTCATATTATATTTAAGTGTGAAAAATCACATATAAAGACTTTAACCACAGAAGTGTATAAAACACAATATCTCAAGATTCAATTTCTGTTATCGTCTTACTTATAGATGGAATAAAAATAAAGTCTGCCCACCTCCTGGAACCCAGTGAAGGACCCACATGGGGAACCAAACATTTAAAGACCTAAGAGGCTCCTGAAGCCACATTTAGCCTGTTTAATCACAGGGAAATGTGTGATGATGAGTAAAGCAGCTGGTGCTGCCAGTTGTTCATATGGCGGTCACTGTCAAGTCACCGTCTCCTTTACACGTCTTTACATCACTGCTCAACCATCCTGACGCCCACCTCTGACCATCTGATCCAGAATGCAGAGTGAGTCTTTTAATGCAGTGATTTCCAAACTGGAGGGCGCGACCCCTCAGGAAGTCCCTGAGTTATGATGAGGGGAACAGCTAGGCTAAATAAAAACAATGCCCACAGTAAACAGACAACTCTGCACAAGGACTGCTTTTTAAAGACGAGAAAATATGACCACACAAATCTCACCCTTGGCCTCACCTGTATAAAGGCCGTTAAAGAGAAGAACAGAAGATTGAACATCATGTGTGTGTCATCTCTTGACAACATAAAGCCCAGAGACGTTACATCCGCACGAAGGAGCCCGTTTTTAATTGTTGTGCCCAACAGAGTGACTTTACCAACGTTGCATCTGTGCTCAGCTGGCCATTTATTAAGTATCCCAAAGAAAACGTACACTATAGCTACTCACACCACACAAATCAGGATCAAGAAAAGATCTTAAATGTAGAAGTGCAAATCCCCACAATTGGGGACATTATCCAAAATAAATATTAATACAATAAATCATCTGAAATAAAAAGCCACAAATGCTGATTTTGAGAAGCTTTAAAGGTCATTTTTATCCTTAAAAGAAATAACAAAAACAAACACACCACACTGCTTACCTCCGTGAGATACATTTTTATTCAATTGCCTCAGTTAAAAATAAATACAGACCAAGCTGGCCTTTGAAAAGATTGCAGAAATAGAGGTGTAGATATTACATAGGACATTTTCTTAAGTTGTTTATTCCCAGGGTGTTGATCAACTTTCAGCTAAAAATGGAGCATGTTGCATGTTGCAAAGCTTCCTCTGTAAAAGTGGCTTGTTATTTCTTTAGTTGAACACAAAACACTGTTTTTTTTTACAGATGATGTTTAAAATAACCTCTAAAGACATTATAATTTGTAAGCAAAGGACTGTCTCGTAGTGTGTTTTAGTGGATGTGGATGTAAGGATATGAGTCGATGTATATGGTGAGGGGTTGGGAGGCTCAACATTTTTTGTGAGGGCTCTGCAGAAAAAGTTTGGGGGGCGGGGGGCACTGTTTTCAGCTCACATCAGAGGGATAACAAGAAATCTATTTATCTGATATGCATTGTAATGTTATCCCTCTTAACTCTGATCAAGTCTAAACAAGTACAAAAACAATGTGGTTACTTCACTGCTTGTAGGTGCTCTTACTTCCACATGGCTGATCACAGCAGCACTGAAGTATACGACATTGTTTTTACCACATGCTGTGTAAAGATTTAGACTGAAATGAAACACCAAATAAGCAGAAGTGCAGACTCTGAAGCCAGCAGGGTAAGGGAAAGCGGTACAGTGGTGAGCGTTTGGGCAGGGGAACCTCTTCTAAAGCAAAATCACGTGACTCAAGTTCCCATGAGAAGTTCAGACTGCGGCCGAGCCAAAAACTGTAAAACTGACTTTTTTAAATGTGGTGTGTTTGTGACTTCTGCAGCCAGCCTCAAGTGGACACTCGATGAACTGCAGGATTTTACACTTCCGCACTGGCTTCATTTTTTAACACCGAGGGGTTGCCGCTTGGGGATGACTGGCAGCAAAGGGCCAAAGCAGGATTCCAACCCACGACTACTGCGATGAGGACTAAAATCTCAGAACATGAGGCGCGCGACATAACCGCTAGGCTATCTTGATGCTTTATTGACAAAGAGACTAACCTCACATTTTAAGCTCACATGATACCACATAATGCTACATCAAACTGCAACAGGATGCAGGAGGCTATAATGGGAGAAACTTTCAGCATTATCAGACCATAAGATCATGGTGGTGGAAATTTCTTTGAATGCACAGCAGCACTGAAGTATACTACATTGTTTTTACCACATGCTGTGTAAAGATTTAGACTGAAATGAAACACCAAATAAGCAGAAGTGCAGACTCTGAAGCCAGCAGGGTAAGGGAAAGCGGTACAGTGGTGAGCGTTTGGACAGGGGAACCTCTTCTAAAGCAAAGTCACGTGACTCAAGTTCCCATGAGAAGTTCAGACTGCGGCCGAGCCGAGCTGGGCTGAATGTTAAGATGAAATGTTTCTATGATGAGTGTGAAGTATTTAATGCTGCTGCGATAAGACACGCTTCAATAGGCAATACTGCCACCCTGTGGTTAAAGCACGACACTGCATGCAGTCAGTAATATAAGCACATCGAGAGCATTCCTCAGACATATTGTAATATATGTCATAATCTCATCATATTTTCCTTTTATTTTTTTTTTGCATCTTAACCCAGGCTGAGGATGTCGATTCCTCAAGCGCACACACACACACACACACACACACACACACACACACACACACACACACACACACACACACACACACACACACACACACACACACACACACACACACACACACACACACACACACACACAGACAACAGCATCAGCAGGCCGAAGACTCAGTGAGTGGCCCGGTTGCAGGGTCCTCGCACTCGTATATAAACTCCTCAAAAAAAGTTTGGAAACATTATTTAGCTCACTTTTTTTAGCCCCTTTAATAAAGCTAATTGGTGTTGTATTTTATATCGTTGGAAAGCCTGATTAGTCACCTTTACAACGAGGTAGAACTTGTTAGGATCTTGCATTTGTGGAATGTGCAACACAGCTAAACGTGAGGGTAGCACCCTAGAAAAATGTGCCAAAATCCCCTGCAATGTTCTTCTGTGGATAAGGGATAAGAGGTGGAAACTAGCTTTTTACTCTCTGTGCAGCACATCAGCTTCATGCTTTGTATTGAAACTACTGAATAAACACATTCAAATACTCAGGAAGGAAATCAAGCAGTCGAGCAGCGTTTACTTAAAACATTTATTTGATCCAATTCTTTGGAATGTAATAGTCAATGATCAGAGTCTGAGACAACAGAGACGGATGAGTCTGGGTGCTGACCAGAAAGTCAAAGTACAAACAATACTTTTAGTCACTTAAGGCCTCACTGCTTTTCCATTGTGTGTGTTTTTTGTTTTTGTTTTAAACTTTCTTATTTCCTTTCTCCATTTTTTTCTTGATCTGAGACGGCAAAACATTACAGAAGCAGTACTGAAAATAAAACTTTTTTTTCTCGTCATACAAAGAAAAGAAAAGAAAAACAAATCAATGGCACATACATCAGTGACAGAAAAAACACGAGGTGATATTATACCAAGTAAATAAAACTGTTACGCTTCAAAAGAGACGCATATAAGCTTTCTGGAGATTGACAAAAAACATCTCTGTAAAATGTATTTTTCAGAATAAAAGCATTGTCATCTGAAAGTGTTCAAAAAGAAGCAACAACACTGTCCTCCTCCTCCTCGCCTTCTTCTTCCTCTCTTTTCATAAATCAACATCATAAACACAGATTCTTTAAATATATCAGTGCAACATTTGTTTTCACATCGAGTGCTGCAGCATCCTTTCATGTCTGTTTTCTGAAATATTCCAAACACGTTGAGTCAGACTGAAGTTACACTTTGATACCAATGATCTCATCCAGGTTCTTTACTTTGATAATCGTCAACAGAACAAATAAAGAGTTAAACCAGAGTGATTTCTAACAGCTTGTAACGAACATCTCAACAGTCAGAGCACTCTGATTTGAATGGAAATATTCTTTAAGTTGTAACGGGAACAGGATAATGATTTAACTTCATACAAAACAGACTCTAGAGCGGCCTTTTCCTTCCAAAATAAAATAATCTAAAAACAAAAGAACTAATTGAAAGATGATGTTTTTTTTGGGTCTTTTTTGCCTTTACGGGATTGAAGCTGAAGAGAGACAGTAGGAGAGAGTGGGGGATGAGCATAGACTGTAAATATTAATGGACAAAGCCTGAGCGACGTCACCTGTCTGTTACTGCAGGGGGCTTTGGAGTCACATAGATGGTGGTCTCCATGCTGGAAATCCTGTCACAGCCTAACTGTCAGTCAACCTAACGACAGGCTGAGAGCTGGAGCTGAGGCGGGTCTTAAGCCTCTTGTCAATCAGGTGAACTTATTGTGAATCAAAACGGGTGAGTTATCAAAACACGTACGGTGTGTTTACAAGAAGGTACATTTGCGATTTGAGACACGAGCAGACCTATTTTGTTTTTTTTATCCAGGCTGTAAACATTTAAATTTCTGCTATAAAAACTGTAAAACTGACTTTTTTAAATGTGGTGTGTTTGTGACTTCTGCAGCCAGCCTCAAGTGGACACTCGATGAACTGCAGGATTTTACACTTCCGCACTGGCTTCATTTTTTAACACCGAGGGGTTGCCGCTTGGGGATGACTGGCAGCAAAGGGCCAAAGCAGGATTCCAACCCACGACTACTGCGATGAGGACTAAAATCTCAGAACATGAGGCGCGCGACATAACCGCTAGGCTATCTTGATGCTTTATTGACAAAGAGACTAACCTCACATTTTAAGCTCATATGATACCACATAATGCTACATCAAACTGCAACAGGATGCAGGAGGCTATAATGGGAGAAACTTTCAGCATTATCAGACCATAAGATCAAGGTGGTGGATTTTTTTTTGAATGCACACTTGACAAATTTCCAGAAGAACCGAAACATGTTTCACATTCACACACTTTGCTTGTTTCTCTCTCCAATAAATGGTGATGCAGAGCAAGAGCAGTGGGAGGAATTTTGTAGTTTCAATCTTTGAAAGCTCGCTCTGTTTCAACCCTCATTAAGAAACAGCCAGTTAGATAACAACAGCTTTCTTTGTTGATTCAACCAGAGTGCTGTGGGTGAAATGTCTGACTCCTCCAGCCTTCTCAGAGTGAAAAACAAGTGAGCAGAATCACAACACACATAGCCACAAATACCAATATTTACTTTTAGAAGGAAGCTAACCGGTTCATCTAATTTTCATCCTGCATTTTGTGTTAAAAAGTTAAGGATGGTTCTGATGTAAGTGTGCACTGATGTTTAGGAATAAGGCTCCTCTTGTGAAGTCTGCAGGTGAGGAAAAGCGCCAGGATGTAATAGCGATGTTTCAAATTGGGATAAAAAGCAGCAGAAACCCAAAAACATACAAATAAACCTTTTCCCACAGCCAATATTTAGTTATTTAAAAGTACAAAGAATAGCACAATGAGCCTTCCTTGTGTCTCTTTCTTTTGATTAGCAAATTAGCACGTTAGCTTCAGGGAAAACAACATGTGAGGCCATAATTGTACAGAAAGATCGTCATTTTTCTCAATTAAAAAAAAAAACATCCTTCAAAGATTTCTCCTGATAGTCAAAACATGACAAACACTGACGGAGAGTACAGCATTGTCCTCAAGTCTTCAAATCAAGAGCTTCCACTCCCCGGTCCGCTCCGTCGCGGGTCCAAAGAGAAGACAGGTGAAGCCTTCCTGACACCTGAAGTCCTTCACACTGACCGCTGGACACACTTTTAAGCTTCAAAGTTTCACAGTCGTCTCATGTGTGCCAGTGGGGAAAACGTTTGCCGCCTTCTCGTGAAAATATTTCCTGATGATCCATCCTGTCACATATCTTCTGAGCTGCTGCTGCTGCTGCTGCTGAGGTCGTCTGTTTTACCCTGTACAACAAAAAAAAACTTCACTTCCCATGAGGCATTTCTCCATAATGCCATAAAGCCGATATCCTTTCTCTTTCGCGGAGCACAACCAGAAAACCAAACAACAACAACAACAACAACAACAAAACGGACAAAAAATAGCAACAAGATCACACGTAAAAGCAGCACAAACGTGGTCGTCGTCTGTTTGTTAAAACTCAGATTTTCTGGACTTTGTAGTTTGGGAGTGAGTTTGATTCAAACACAGAAAGGATACTGCGGCACTGGTGTTTTTCGTTTTTTTTTTACTATATAGAAAAGGGCGCTCAAATATATTAAAACCTATGTACAATATGTTGGATGTGTCATGTGCCATGAAAACGAGGCATTCAGGGCTACTACACATTTTTTGAAATGCCATCACTTTTTCCAGAGCTTTCCACAAAAATCGCTGCTCACTGCAACGGTTAAAATCAGAGTCGGTACGACTGTCATCAAGGCGTGAAGATCTTCAGATGGATTCCAAACCAACTCATCTGATATCTGACAGTATGCACTTAAAAAAGTTTCTGGAAAAAAGTGCAGAATTTAATTCCTCCCCCCCCCCCAACTTTTCTCCGTGGTTTTTGTGTAGGAACCCTGAACGTGACGCCAGCCGATGAGAAAAAACAACCAGCAGAAAACAAGGCAACAGAAAAGTTGGAGAAAAAAAAGGCACTGTCGGAACTAGACACAGGTCACGATGGTACCCGCCTTCACACACACACACACACACACACACACACACACACACACACACACACACACACACACACACACATACACACAAACAAACACACAAAGTAAGATGCTTGCACACATAAACACAAGTGTAACGTGCACACACACACACAGACGCACACACACACACACACAGACGCACACACACACACACACACACACACACACACACAGACGCACACACACACACACACACACACACACACACACACACACACACACACACACACACACACACCTACAGCCAGACTCAGTGATACATACACACCCTAAATGCAGATGTATATGGATGTGACACCTGTACACACACATGTTCACGCACACACTTCCACACACACACTCACAGGGAACACGTGGCCTGCTAAAGAGCCAGATATCAGACTTTTCACAAACTCCGCCCCCCCCCCCACCTCTCTATGAAACTATGACATCTGAAACAACAAAAACAAACAAATAAACAGATTTTTTTCTTTCTGTAAAAGTTCACAAACGATACTTTTATCTGAATTGGTCTCAACACCAGCATGAAATCAACAAAGCACGCCGAAAAACAAATAGAATCCTTAGTTTTCTTCTTCTTCTTCTTTTTTTGCTGTACAGATTCTTTATACACAGTGCCCCCTGCAGGTCAGTCTTTTCCACTGCCGCTCCTGAGAAAAAAAATGGACATTGGCTCACTTTCAGCCCACCCTGACGTCCGTCCCATCGGTGGCTTCAGCCCAGCGTTCCCTCCCGTTTGATTGGCTGCATCACAAGTCCATGCGGAGTTGTCGCTGCTCCGTGTGTCCCGCCCCCCACCCCCCACTGCCCTCACGCCTCTGAGTAGTTAGTCTGTCCGTTCATCTTGTCCTTCTTTAGCTTCACGCCGTCCACCAGCTCAAAGTTATAGTTCTCCAGGGCGGATAAGTTCCTGTCCGTCATGCTGCCCTGTGAGCAGGCGCAGTACAGCACCACGCCGCAGATGGCGCCCAGGAAGACGCCGAGCGCGGACATGGCGATGATGGTGATGAGGATGGGGTCTAGGGTCTTCAGCATGTTTCCTGGGCCGCCGAGGTCGCTGTTCTCCAGAGGGAGGGAATCCATCGCTGTGAGAGAAAGAGACGATGACAGTCTTAAAGGGCCAGGCACATTTTATCAACACGTCTAAGCTCAATAATATTAAATGTGTATCTAAAAAAAAACCTCAAATTAAGGCAATGTTGCCAACTTCCCTGTCGAGGAAGAGGCGGTCTGAGGAGGATTTTCCACACAAATCGACAGTACACGCAACCACAACAAACATATTAAGACTTTGATGACAGGATTGCATCAGAAGAGGTTTCTTACGTAGGATGAAGATCTCAGTCGGTGGAGACGAGGGAGCCTCTGGATCTGTTTGGGGGAAAGAAATTGGTTCCATCAGATGAAATTACAGTGACAGTTCTTAATGCAAAAATAAAGTGACCAGCATTAAGAGGAGGCGGTTAGGGAAGTGGAAGAAATATTAACAAAGAAAATTAGAAAACTGTCTAGTTAGTCGTACAGAATTGCCTCACTGCAGCGGTTCTCCTCTTAAAGGGGCCCCGCTGAGCAGCATCTCCTGAGACTAATACCCTCACTATTCATAAGTACCGCATGCAACATCACTTCAAAAATACTGAACTATCCCTTTAAAAAAACATTCTTTTGTGATTTAATCAAATTCTAAATTCCAGTCAAAAACATTTACACTTCTTGTGAGCCACAGTTACCTAACAAGTCCTGATAAACATCTTAGTTTGAGATATCACAAGTGAAAAAAAAGGCCTGAGATGCTTGAAATAAGTAAAAAACTCAACAGGTTAAATATTTAGCCCCATTGTTGGATTTTTTCTTATTCATAGCAAGCGATCCAGGCCTTACTGTTCCTGTGTTACATCCCATAATAAGCTGTTTATCAGGACTTGTTAGGTAATCATGAATTATTAAAAGTGTAATGAGAAGTTTTTTAGACAAATACACTTGCTTAGATTTGAGTTTGTATCATTTTTTAATATCAAAGTGTAATTAGTAAAAAATTGTGATCTGACAATACAACACAGACCTTTGCATTCCTCTGGACCGAGTCCATCCAGGATCTGGATGTTGTCCACAGCTATGTGTCCCGCACTCCGTCTGTCTGCAACACCTTCTACCACCACCTGCAAATCAAAAAAAATACATGTAACATGCTCAACCGTTCAGCCTCAGGGATGAAGTCAGAAGAATCAGAGCGCTCTCAAATACAATCAGGATCAAGAAAAGATCTTAAATGTACAAGTGCAAATCCACACAATAAATTATCTGAAATAAAAAGCCAGAATGCTGATTTTGAGAATCTTTATCTTAAAAAAAGAACAAAAACAAACACAGAAAAAGACTCAAACATCCTAAAGTCACAGGATAATAGATGATGTCAGTTTTTAAGTAACGTGTGTCTTACCTGATATGAGACACTAGAGTGTGGCAGTAACACTCTCCCCTCCCTCCACCTGCTGCCCTGGTGCCCGCTGACTGTCCACAGGATCTGCCCCGCCTCCGCCTCCCTCCTCTGCTTGATGTGCAGCGCTCCGGCGTGTTCCCCGAACATGTGGTACCAGAAGGACATGCACAGGTCGGCGTCCGGAGCCGTGATGGGCAGGCTGGCCAGGCTCGCCACCTTTTCGTCCTCGTCGTCATCGTCGCCGCCGGTTTTACTCGGCATGTCTGTGTCACCCAGCTGCATGTAGATGAAGTTCCCTGGTCCGCCTGCAGGGGGCAGCAAAGGACAAGGTAAGAAGAGGGTGTGGGCTGTTTTTTTAAGGACTCCTGAGAGCATGTTTGAGGATAGTTTGACTCTTTAAACAAAGTGTTTGATCAAATATTTAAAAATGAGACCCCAAAGAATTAAAAAAGTAGAGTCCAAAGAGCATTCTTCTCTCTAAATGTTGACTTAAAATGTATTTATATGAACCTCGTATGTGACTATAAAAGGTGCTAAGGATTATTAAGGGTTTATTATGCATCACATTTATTGCATTAATAAAGTAAAGACCTGCTAGGTGTGTCATCTTCACTCACAGGAAACACAAAAAACAACAAATTCAAGGACTTCACAAGGTTTCAAAGGACTCTATCAGGAGTCGACATCACAAAAGCGCTCATTTTTTACTTGAGATCTGGTTAAGTCAAGAAATCAAGGTGAAGCCATTCATTTCAGAGCTGCTGCTGCCGTCTCCACGGAAACATCCATCACAGGAGGTGTTTTGAACGGAGAGCGGAGGGATAGTGATAAATGTGAGCGCTGCATCCTTTTCAAAAGTCTTCGTTTTTCAAGGCTGATCGTTCAGTCCAGTCGATGTTCGAGGGATCAAAGCGTGTACGAGTTCTGCTCTGTGCAGGTAGACAGAACACAGACGTGGTTATCGATGCATCTTCTGGCAGAAATGCAGGAGTTTGAGGGAGTTATGTAACCTATGTTTCCGGTTTAAAACGTTTTTGTTGGGTGTCAGTTTTCCACCGTTGTGACATTTCCTTTATGGTTGTATTTTGGCTCTAAGTTGATTTTCTTGCACATTTAGTGTTTCCTGTCACATGTTGTTTACCAGACGCTCTTAGATTGTGCTGCCTGTCTGACCTGAGGCCTGCACCAAGAAGCTGTTTGACACATGTATGTATATATCTGACTTCAAATGAAACTTGTCCAGTCTTGACCATGGCAAGCTGTCAAATGGTGCTGGTCATCAAGAAATTCAGTCAGTTCCTGGTTTTCATTTGGCCTTTATCAACAGCGGGTTGTATGTGGCGTATGATCATTTTAAACCTTGGACAGTTCGACTGGCTGCAGCAAAGGATCGAGGTCGGATTTGAACCCACGGCCGCTGCAACAAGAAGTTACAACCTCTGTACATAGGGCTTAGTTATGTAAAGTTCTGCAGATTTAACTTTCTAACAGAGATGTCTTCTCTGTCTCCTGCCCCGGCACTATAGGTGTAAATTAGCTCATAGCTAAGGTGTTTGATGTTCTGCATCGGGTCACTTCCTGTCAGCAACTGTGTGCACCAATCTGACTTAAAGCTGTTTGTTTGCACTTCCTGACGTTGTTTCCTCCTTTCTATCTCTTTGCTTGAGTTGTACTTACTCTCTGATGTGCGTCGCTTTGGATAAAAACATCTGCTAAATGAATTGAAGCTAACTCTGGTTCAGCTTATTGGCTGCACACTGTCCCTGTCAAAATAAACAAATATGGGACGTGGTTTTCTCTTAGAAGGTTTAGGTGTTGGTGACTCCTGAGGCTCGACCAGCTGAGAATGACGAGTTTAGTCCAGACGATGTTCACTTGAGAGTTTCCATTAATTCATCCAAAGACAACATTACATCTAAAGTTCCTCCATCCTCGTGGAAAAGCACCGACCATCAGGAAACAGCAAATTAAAACACAGGAGAAAAAGATGAAAAACTAATAAAACCAAATTAAAATGTTATTAAAAAACCCTAAAAGCCCCCACAGTCCGGTTTAAAAGTTCAATCAAAATATGTTTTTACAGTGGTGTCTGGCCCAGATATCACATCTATATCTTTGATTATATTTTATTGGACATTGTCTTTGGTCTGTTTTCATGCTCCAGTCTGAGAACACCACCACTACATTTGAGATGTTCTCCATGTGTTTATCTGCTTTTCCCACGCAGGAGTCGGGTTTTGCGTGCAACAGGACATCGTATTATATCATGTGAGGAAAAGAAGGACCCACTGTTGTGTTGATTGTTGTGATTCCCCGGGAGCAGCAGCAGCAGCAGCACAGACTGTCGTTTGTTATTTTAAGCTCACTGTGGTTAAAAATAGTCTCACATCGAGCACAAGAGGGTCAGACAGGCTTTCTCCACAGTTGCATAGTAACAAAGAGAGCCACACAGAGAGCTCTGGCAAAGCTTCAGTCCAGAGGTGCTGGTTTAAAAAAACAAAACAACAACACAAAGGTGCGCGTACCTGTGTGGTCCAGGGTGGGCCCTCTGTGCACGGTCGAGGCCCCGTTGGTCTGGATGAGCCACTCGGCGCCCGTCCCCGTCCCTCTGGTCCAGCCGCAGAACGACGAGAAGTCAAAGTTGCAGGCGAACCAGACGTACGCTGCACACAGAGAAGAACAGAGGGGAGCGGTTTGAGGTGAGTTTGTTGATTCACTGAGGTGTTGAGTCACATGAGCTGAACGTTGAGGAGAATCAACACTGAGAGCAGAGTAATAACCTTTGGATTTGTTTAGCAAGAATTTAACGTTTTCAGGGAGGGAAATTCTTGCATTAATATCTTGATATTTAGCACTAAGTAGAGAGGTACGCAGGGCTTTACATATGCAGTTGAGGATCAACTATTCAACTAATTAGACAATCCAGGAGTTCATCACTCACATGTACTAGGGATGCATCGACACATCGGTTGAACATTGGTACTAGAGGTGTGAAAAAAAATCGTTTTATGTAAAAATTGAGATTCTTATCTTCTGAGATTTTAAATCGATTCATAACTTCCAAAACTCTTCAGTCACTACCTGTTAAGTGCTAATGCTAGCTCTTTAACTCAGTAGAAAGCCAAACGGAGCAGCAAGAAATTCATCCAGTCTCACAGAGGACTGGAGGAGATCCTGAAGTATGTACTCATTCAAAAATAGACTTTGAATCAATGAATCCAGAATCATTTTGAAATCGAAAATAGATTCTGAATGTAATCACGACCCCAAGGATAGAAATCGAATTGTGAGAAACCCAAAGATGTCCACATTTTGCAGCTTTTTGCCACTTTTGCAAAAGTCAAACAGTATGCAGCTTTTATCCTTTTTATGTTCTACCCTTTAAACATATTTCCCCCCTACTCTACTTTTACTGTAAACTGCACACAAGACCATGAAGGCCTGTGAGTGGAGCCTGAAAATGTTCACTTATTTAACCCCATCTGTTTTATTCATTGCGTCAAAATCGTGAAACCTTGAGCGATCAAAGAGGCAGATAAGCAACAAGTTGGCTCCAAGCAAACTGAACCCTCAATCAGCCCGTATCTATTCCTGTAAAAAGAGTCCAAGAAAGGCAACAAAAGTTCCCAGAAGTGTAAGTGACTCGACTTTAAAAAGGCATCTGTGTTAAACAGTCTGATATCTCTGATCATACACCGTGTTCACAAGCTGAATTGACTTCAGCTCAGAGCAGGAGAGCAGGCAGCCTGAAGAGTCTTGTAACATCAATATTAGAAAGCTGTTCCTGCTGTATTGTACGCACAGTTTAAACATGCCGAGCTCTTGGAGAACATGTCGCACCGCACACAAAACGCTCTGTGCCGACGGGTCGGGGTGAAAAAGACAGAGAGAGACGGTTGTGACTGTAGCTGCGGTGCAGCAGCCGCAGGGCCTGAGTTGAAACACAGGAACTTAAGACGTCAGCGCTGATAGAAAGCAGCAGCGGCGGCGTGTACACATGTTTGGGATCAGGACATTCAAAGAGGGAGGATAACTGAGAGGAAGGCGTGGTGCCACCAACATGCGGATGTGGCCCCACTGAAAAAAAAGCCCCAAACAGAGAGAGAGAGAAAAAAAAGAAGCTACATTTCCCTCTCTGCTTTCTTTCTTTTCTGTGCCAGCAGTCGGCCGGCGGCAGCGCTTCACCGCAGTATACAAACGAACGCAGACGTCTCTGAACGCACACTGGACATGTTGTTTTTTTTGAGAGGCTAATAGGATGCAGAGATGACCGTGGAGCCGCTAACCCCTCCTGCAACCCCAAGCTGTCTTCACGCGATGCCTCCGCTCGGCTAATTGAGACCCAAGAGGGCCTTTTATTCTCTCACTCCACACCTCGCTCCTCTCTCTTTTTTACCTTCACTCTCCCTCTGCCTCTTCATCCTCCCTTTTCTGTCTCATCTCTATTCAGTCCTTTTCCTCCTCGCTGGCTCTCTCTCTTTCTGTCTTTTGTGTCCGTGTCACAGCTTCTATTTTCCCTACCTTTTCTCCTTCTATTCATCCCTCTCCTCCTCGGGGTTTGGCGATGAATTGAACTTGGGGAGTATTCACTAGGGGAAGATAAACTGTGACACCGTGCTGAGATGTTCATGCAGAAAATAAAGCTGCAGAGCTGCATTTGGCTTTCAGTGTGGAGTTGATGCTGGCTCACAAAGAGTGTCTTTCAAAACATAAAGAGGAGAAGGGAGACTTTATTTAGTCCTTTTGTAACACACTTGGAATACAATCCTTGGACCTTTATGAGGTAAAGAGAAGGAATAAAAACATGCCAGCTGGATATTCATTTGGATATTTTCTCTTTTACTCCTGCCTGTCACAAAATAGCTAGCTTGACTCAAGCTTGCTATCAGCTCCCCTCAGAGAAACTGTAGCAAATTAAAGGAGCAATCTGTAAGATATCTACTGACTTAAATGAAAAATTGAGCTCACTATATGATCAGACATTAAGGAAACATGCTATGTTGAAGTGCTGGCTTCTCTGACAACAATGCAGCAGCCAGTATGTCCTCCTTCTAACTTTAGATTCTGCTCCTGAATGATCTGGATTTGTTTGGACCAGAGAAGGTAGGGGGTCTTAAGGCGAACCTCCACACGGCCGTTTTGGACGCCCCTCAGTTTGCCAGATATGAGAGCAGTTATCAGGTCAACAGGTGTTGCAGCGATGGAAGCGGTCAGGAGAAGTGGTTCAGATAGAAGTGATTGTACCCGACCTAAAAAGCCTCTGCATGTTTCTAATAAGCTCCACGAGCAGAAACGTGCTCAAACTAGGATCAATATTGGAGATGCTTTTTGAAAAATGGAGAGAGGTTAGAACACAGAAAGGTTTACAGACCCATGCAGAGCTGGATAAACACTGAAGCTTCAGAGTCCACAACATGGTGACCTGAGTGAGCATCCACTCTAGAGAGGAGGGGGTGAGGGGGAGACAGCTCTCTACACTGTTTACATCTCAAGGGGTGTCAAGATGATTAATGAAACATAAGAAATCAAATATACTTCCGCTATTTTAAGGATGCAATCTGAAAGAGGAAAAGCACTCATTGGCGTAACTGCACGCTGATAACAAACATGACCAGGACCTAAATCTGTTCAGAAATTAAAGGTACAGGAATACATTGTTGTGCATTTACAAAAAAAAAAAAAAAAAAGCATGCTAGCTGCTAAAGTTCAGTCCAAATGTGGCATGAGCGTTGAAAAACAATCAACACAATATGAAGTAAAAATGAGGTTATTAAAGAACCATAATGCACAAACAAACTGAGGGCTGATAATCATTGCGCAAACAGCATGAACATGAGCTTTCTGTTGTTCTCTTATTTATTTATCTGCCTGTAAAAAGCTTTCATTCTTCCTCTGTCTCTCTGCGTTTTCTCTCTCTCTCTCTCTTTTTTTTTGGACTCTCTCTTTTCCATCTGTCGTCCCCCTGCAATTTCATTTTAACTGGATTTGCTGGCGTGACCAATGAGAAGAGAACGAAAACAATGCAGTTGCGTTTTGGAGCAAATCTATCAACATTTCTACTCGGCAGCTCGGGCCGTCGGCGAGCTGAGCTGAAGTCTCATTTGTGAACTGGGGCGATGAAAAGAGAGAAAAAAAAAGAAGCCATTTGCTCCCATGAAAGTCGGGTTTCATTGTTCTCTGTGACTGTGGTCAGAATTGATGGTGACACTGAATAACGGGGGGACACTGGCTGCTTTTAATGCACTGAACTGGCAACTCGGAACAGGCCCGCTTGTTTGTAAAAATCTGCCTGCAGAATACTTCAACTCCACTTTAAAAGTTTGTGAGCAGTTCAGAGGGGAAGATAAGCGGGTGGAGAGAAATGAGAACAGAAAAGTCAATAAATGAAAAAAAAAGCAGGACAAGGACACGAGGAGAGAGGAAAAGGTGAAAGAAGAGGAGAGTAAACATGGCAGCAGATTGCGGCAGACATCCTCACCTGGTATGAAGTCCAGGATGGGGTCGGGCGCTGTGGTTCCTCCTGCTGCAGACAGATGGACGAGTCAGAGAAAGGTCAGAGATCAGGCGGTTTAGTCACACCCACACAGATGCCAACACACACTCGACACACCTCGACTTACCAGAAATCAGTATTTCAATGTCGGGTTGCTCAACATTTAAGAAGGTAATATACATTTTAAGAAGTCTAAAGGATTCAAATATCATCTTAGTTTAAATGTACATATTGTGAAAAATCCACTTCTTCAGAGTTTCTGAACATATATTTGGGTAACCTCAGAGTCTACTGACCCACAAAATGTGAAATAAACCCATCCAGTCCTTTGTTTGTGGTCTGAATAAGTCTTACAACACAGAGAAAAATGCTCTGTTTCAAATGTGCTCTCCTTGTGATGTCACAGTGGGATTCTGGTATAAAAAAATCCCCTCCCCTCCCCTGGTATCTCCACCCAGGGACTCCACCCCCAGACTAGAACAAAACTTTTGCGCAGGTCGGCCATTTTTATTCTCGCTAGAGAGGAGTGATGTCTACCAGGAAAACTCAGGGGGCGGGGCTCATTGCATTTAAAGAGATACACACCACCAAAACGGAGCGTTCTGAGAGAGCTGAAGAGCAGCAACTATGGAGGTGAGTTTAGCTCAGCTGGTAGAGCAGACGCCTCATGTACAGAGTCTGAGTCACATTGGTTGCAGGTTCGACTACGATCATGTTTGGTGCACTTCATCTCCTCATTGTCTGTCTCTCTACGTCTGTACCTGTCCTCTGGAATAAAGGCCTAAAAGCGCCCCCCCCAAAAAAAGAATCTTAACAGTGAGTTTTGGCGTCTTACCCGTCACGGTGTCATAGTCATCGGGGGCGTCGGTCTCCACCACACAGTCCGGCTGCCCCTCCTCACACTCTGGACTCAGGGTGGTTCCAGGGATGGTGGTCGGCGCTGTGGTGGTCGCTCCAAACGTGGTCATGGGAAGTGTGGAGGCGATGGGCGTGGTGGGCGGGGCTGTCGTTGTAATGTCTGAATGAAAGAGACGATAAAAAAAGTTTTTTATTTGAACAGATACAAAGGCTTTTTCAAAATTGCTGCACTGTTTTTAAGAAAAGGAAAAAAGAAAGAAAGTGCGACTCAGCGTTTGCAGTTTCTGTGTCAAACATCAGAGCGAACTCAGATTTTTTTTTACCTGAATGCATCTCCAAGGTTTTTTTTATCACATTTAAGTTAAAGTCTCTTTTACTGTAGGGACTTTTAGGAACCAATGAACCTCTACTTCCCCTTCTGAAAGAGGAACAAGAGTCTTAAATAAGTTGGAACACCCACAAATCCTCGCCTGGAGGAGGAAGTCGTTTCTGCTGGCATGAGCACTCTGAGTTTGACAGTTTGATGTGGAAACAAGAACTTGACTGTAACGCCAAACTCTTGAGGGTTTTTTTTTCAGCATAAAAAATGCTGTCAAATATAACAGCAGGGAAATAATGAGCTCCTTTAAAATCAGGTGTGATGCTTTTCTGTTGTTAGCTCTTGACGTACCTGTGAAGGGAGAGCTGTCTCAAATCTTTCACTTTCAATCTCTGATTACAGTAATTAACCTGATCTGTATAAAGCAAACAGGAAGAATAACTTTGACTGGGCTACTTAAGAAGAACATAAGAAATAACAAGAAGCAAATCTATGAGAGGGACAGCGTTCAATCTTTTGCATGCAAAAACTGAACCTGTTGCTTTTTCATACTTTATTAATCAAACTAAAACAATGTTGCAGGCGAACTCCCGCAAACATTGGTGATGCTAGATTCTGTTGGGGCCCTCGGCAAAGAATCACAGGGGGGGCCCTCCAACCAGCATTCTTATATCTTGAGTAGACAGAGCTGCCCCAACCTTCAGCGAGGTGATCTGACACTACTACTACCACGACGCCCCTGACGCCCAGCAACTACCATCGGACTGTGTCGTCCAAGCAACCACCGCCAAACTTTGTCAGACCGGGTCGGGGGCTACTGGCTTTGGGGCCCCCAAGCAGTTCCCTGCCTTGCCTGTTGTAAAAGGAGCCCCATGCTCGCAAACTGTCTGATTTGCAAAAATGTATTCACTGGCAATGTATCGGAGCCAGACCTTCATCAAGCAAATGTTTGTGAGTTAGATAGTGTTGGCTTGCAATTATTAATGCACTCATTCCTCTCCTATACGTCTCTGTGAAATTACTGTCCAAAGTGTTTTTCTACTTAGGACTAAACTGATCCTAAGAGCTCCTGAAATGCCCAG
The DNA here is from genome assembly GCF_963930695.1 of Labrus bergylta. Taxonomy (NCBI): domain Eukaryota; kingdom Metazoa; phylum Chordata; class Actinopteri; order Labriformes; family Labridae; genus Labrus; species Labrus bergylta. The sequence goes on along the minus strand of NC_089198.1, from coordinate 9,093,728 downwards.
AAAACTTTGTAAAAAGGGGCTTAAGATGCTACAGTTCTGGGACTTAGTGGTTAACATATATTCGGCAAAATTTAGCATGCTAAAGATTTGCTAAATGCTAGTGAACGACAAGACAATGATGGTCTCAGGATTGGTAGAAATGCACAATCAGAGGCATCATAAGCAGCTCTGAAAATAAACAGAGAGCGGGCTGTTAGCTGGAAGCCTTGAGCGAATGCAAAGTGAAGCAACGAACTAAGAGAAAGTCACATTTGAGCCACATTTCAAGAGGCCTTTCTTCATCTCAAGATCTCTTTGGATCATTTCTGCAGGAGAGTTGCGACTCCCTTTTTGGGTGAAGAGATATCAGAATATTAAAAAAAACTCGACACCCCTCGTCGACAAAACCGTCGCACAACTCGAGTGTCTCCATTTTCCTGAACATTAAAGACGAGCCGGCACTCTCGTTCCCCATTCAAGGATTCAAAGTGATAACGACGGAAACTCTCGTTATCTTGTTCAACTCCAGCATGCTCTCCATGTCTGCTGATGTGCTTTTATGGAAATGCAGCAAATTGAAGATGAATTAGCATATGTAGGCCGTGTGTAAAAAAAAAAAAAAAAAATCACAGATGGTGTGCATGTAATTAAACTTTGTAAGACGAGGAACATGTTTGAGTGGGATGAAGGTTTGCTCCGACAACAGCGTGGATGTAAGGACAGGATTTAACTCAAAGCAAACAACTGTTGAATGCGACTCGCAGGCAGCGCTGTGAGCTTGTTAGTGCCTCTGCTCGCTCCATTATTATTAAGATGTTCATGCAACATCGCTTTAAGAAACTTTGCTTTGAGGAGGTGAAGAAGTAATCCAAAGAAACACCTAATTAAGTGATCCTACATTAAGCCTCTTATCATTAAAAAAAGGGCTTCAATAACATCTTTACTCTCTGCTTCAGTGAGCATTAATGTATAAGAAGACTGTCATTAAAATAACTGATGATTAGCATGCTCACTAATTTGTATCTTTGAGTTTATAGACAGATGTTTGTGGGTTTGACTCGATCTTGAAATATCTCAGTAAACAGTATATATGTGTATGTTTTTTGAAGTGTGCACATGTGGTTTGGATGCATGTGAGTGTGCAGAGGAGTGGTTTGATCCTTATCAGGGACAAAAATGCTGCTTGAAATAGTACTCTTTTTTTGTCTTTCCGCTCTTTTTCAGTTTGCTCTCAGTCCTTACAACCCCTCTTCATATGCACACACAAACTCTCGTCTACACATTTTATCATGTTAGTCTCTCACTCAGTTTATTTCTCACAATATCAGGCTGAATAAACAGTCTAGAGTTTGTTAGGGCCCCAGGCAAAAAGGGGTCGAGCCCAGTTTAAGGTCCAGTCCTCATTACTAACCTGGTTTTGCTGTTTGTTAAAGGTGTACTATTTGGAGATTAGGTAGTGAAATTTGAAAGTTGGAGAAGTGAAATCATTTGTTTGGAGCTAAAAGGCTATCACGATACTTAAGTCAGGATTTTAAACATTTTGTGATATGTTGAGAATTGCGATAATGTAAATTGCGATTTAACTTTTTGAACTGTATATCATGTCCACAAAACTGAACTAAATCAAGAACTGTTTAGTCAAATAAGAAAACATTCTTAATCTCTTAATCTCACTTGAGTCTTTTTATTTCTACACAATGGGAGTCAAGCCGACAGACTGACCAACACTGTGACTCAGATACACTCAGAGTTGTTTTTAACCCCTTGAGTGCCAGAAATAGGCAATCTTCAGCTCCACTCCTCAGAAGGAGACATCAGAGGCCAAAAAGCGATGCATTGAAACATAGGTGGCTAATCATATCGTGTCATAAAATGATTGCTAGTACACTTTATAAAAAAACTTGCACAGGACTTTCAGTAGCATGCTAGGAGCTGTGCAGTGTTATCAGCTGCTGTTGACTGACCCTCCTCTGTGCTGCTTCTCATCTTTCAACCTTTAAATCAACTTTACAGTAAAGAAAAAAAGGGGAAATAATCAGCTGCAGGGAGCTTTTGGATTCTTAAAGGGTTTCAAGGGATTCTTCAAAGATCCTCTTAATCACACAAAGTTTATCTCCTGCCTTCTACTCCCCTCGTCTCCTCATTGCATCCTCCCCTCGACTCCTCTCTGTTTGTCTCTCCCTCTCTCTTTCTCACCCATCCTTCATCTCCTCTGAACTTTAGCTGATCCTTATCGTTCTCTCCACAGGGCAACCAGATACACCGGAGAGCCTCCCTACTCCCTTCATCTGTTCCTCCTTCACCTACTGCGGGAGGTCGAGCCCTCCTCTCTCTCTCTCTCTCTGACACACACACACTAACACACACACTATCCAGGTCTGTCCACTGCTGCAGTAGAGATATGAACCTGCCATGCGCTCGCTCTCCCGCCTCTCTCTAGCTCTCATTAAAGAGCAGATAAGCAGCTGCAGGTGAACGATGTTTAATGACTGATTGGTTTGCTGACTGAGGCCAAAAAACACTTTAATGCAAATACATCTCAAAGTGTTGTTTACATGTTTTGATATTTTCCCTTGTGTTATATGGCAGTGTTTCTCAAAGTGTGGGTCTTGACCACCCTGGGAGTTCAGCAGGGAGCCCTAGTGGGGTCACAGACACTTTTAAAGTAAGACGGAAATCAACTTCTAATTAATAATAAATATATTTTGGACAATAAAATTTAAATGTATGTAATTTTAGATTACATGCATATTGTTTTCTGTTTTTGCTAATATTTGAAACATCACATACCACCCTAGCCAATCAGAATCGAGCAGCTGCTATGAGTCACACTGGTAAATCAGAAAGTTGCTGTACCACTGAAAATAAGCTACCTAACATAACAACTAAAACAAAACAGACCACTAGGAGACCAGACTGAACATGACTCATCTACAAACACAGAATACCACCTACTACGGCATCTTACTGTATATGAAGTCAAATCCAACACCTACCGTCCAGCTCGCAGCCCAGCAGCTCCAGTCGGAGGCCCAGGCCCTCGGTTGTCGCTCTCTCCGGGTAGATCCTGATGAAGCGGGTCAGGAGGGGACCCACTGACCTCAGCTCAGGGGTGTCGTGGTTCTGGTTCCCGGTAAAGATCTAAAGATGAAAGCGACAGAGAGACACGTTAGGGACTGATTTATTGGGCGACTCAGGCTGTTTAAGGTGGAGGAGCGTCAGCTATGATGGGGTACCAACACACTGATGATGGGGTACCAACACACTGATGATCCTCTAGCATGTTGGGAAGCCAGTATGGTATCGCACTTGAATTATTTCCCTGGACTTCCAACCTGGAGGCCACTTCCTCATGCTTTTTCAAGACTCTGGCAGACATTTCATTTCAGGTACACCACTGCCTGATTATATTTCACTTATTTAACTAAAGATAAGATGGTGAGCTTGTTAGTTTCTCTGCTGTCTAGTCGTCTTTGTGGACGAGTTTTCAGGCATCATCGCCTTTGGAAACTTTGCTTTGAGGAGATGTTCAATGAATTTAAATAAACATCTAATTTAGTAATCTAACATTCAGGATCTTACATTAAAAAATGCTTTTAATAACTTATCACTGCTGCAGAAAGCATTAATGCACACGAGGACTATGATTGAGATAATTGGTGCACGATGACTGATTTGTATGTCTGAGGTTAAAGGAAGTCAATTAAAGAAACAACGATGAGTCCTCTTTGGAAAAACACAAAATTAAAGGTTTTATCTGGGAATTAAGTGGCTGAATAACGACAGACTTTAAACCAAAGTAGACACGGTCCATGTCTTATTCAATTTGGTTCAATTTGCAGCAGCAAATAGTCATTTCTGTTGCTTTTATCAGAAAAGCTGTAACACAGGATGTCTGCAAATTTCATCAAAGCCCAAACTTCAAAGACCTTTCAAGTGCATGTTAAGACTTTTGAAAGCAGATTTCCTAATTAAATGAACATGAAACTTCAAAAATAAAAACTCTCCTATCACAGATGAAAATGGTTTCCTATCAGAGGAGAGATCAGCAAAAAGCTTAAGGGTATAATTTTAGGCAAGCTTTTATCAAGCACGAGGAAATCTGAGGGCTTCAGATACTTATCTTTCCAGGAAATGGAGAAAATCAGTTTTTGGTTTCAAAATGAATCAGACGGTGTCATTCGATGATTTCTGAAGTTGTAAATCTCAGACAAAGGGACACATCAGACTTCTCTTTCCTGCTTTAATTCTGGCTCAAAGCTACGTCGCCAAACAATCATGTTTGGTGAGCGTCTGATCGAGCAATCGTCGCTTTGATAAGAAGCTGAAACTAAAATGAAAAAGAGGGAAACAAAGGCAAAAGGTAGGAAATCAGAACCAGCGTCCATCCTTTTCAAATGTTTAACATGGCGGCGGCACAGATGAAAATGGTTTCCGTCAAACTCAGCGGTGGGACACCAGACACCACATAGCACTCCTGGCTGTCTGGACGGCTGAGGTTTTCATTTTGCCTGATTCAATAAAGGCTGCAGTGAGGCATTATGGGTACAGCTAAGACGTGATTGTAAGTACAAAAAGATTTGTGTCTGGGGGGGAAATGACAAAACACTTCGAAGGTGAACGCTCTAGCTACATTCATGCTAACACCTACATGGAGGTTACTAACTCTTCAGCACTTCCTTTGTTGAGAAAGAAAATTAACAACTGCTGCAATTCTTTAACCACCACCACCAGTGACTAGACCCCATAGGGGGATTACCACCAGAGACTGGACCCCATAGGGGGACCACCACCAGAGACTAGACCCCATAGGGGGACCACCACCAGAGACTAGACCCCATAGGGGGACCACTACCAGTGACTAGACCCCATAGGGGGACCACCACCAGTGACTAGACCCCATAGGGGGACCACCAGCAGAGACTGGACCCCATAGGGGGACCACTACCAGTGACTAGACCGCATAGGGGGACCACTACCAGTGACTAGTGCCCATAGGGAGACCACTACCAGAGACTAGACCCCATAGGGGGACCACTACCAGAGACTAGACCCCATAGGGGGACCACTACCAGTGACTAGACCGCATAGGGGGACCACCACCAGAGCCTAGACCCCATAGGGGGACCACCACCAGAGACTAGACCCCATAGGGGGGTATCCTATCCTGCTATCATGACCGAGTGAACCACCAAACACATCTTTTCCTAAACTGTTAAATGCACAAATTGTAAACTCTTCATTAAGTCGTTCCTGATTGAAATACCTCTACAGTTGATGGATGAATAAAAAACGTCCAGTATGAAAAATATAATTCAATTAAGTTGAGATTGTTGAAGAAAGTGCAGCTCAAAATGAAACCTGGATACTTCAGCTCGAGTCTTAAACTCTGTCGGCCCTGTTGGAATCGCTACATGTATGAACGGTGCTCCATTAATAAACTTTTCCTTGAGTTAACATTCAAACGATCGGATCTATAAGGGTGTAGAAACATTTAGGATGTTATGAAGGTCATTGGAGTTGATTGGATGGGATTTTGGTACATCCGCTTTCTGTCTAGATTCTGCCGTTTGTGAATTTGTATGGAGGTTTGGTAAAAGTGCTTCAGGTTTCTGTAATTTTGTTTTGTAAAATGTAAAAATGGATATCATTAAGATGGACGTGACTGAGATTAGAAACACAAAGCCCAACTGTCCATAGCAGTACAAGTGTACAGGCAACTGGTGATAAGACAAAGGACCTCAGATATCTGTTTCCCTGTCGGCAGAAGTCTGCATGCAAAAGCGTGGTGAGGGTCATCCAGGATGAGCTTTGCCTTCTGAGTTGCTCTTATTTAAAAAACATGGCCAAGATCATTCAAGTGAACGCCTACGATCTTTCTGCAAAGTTTAACCATATTTCCCGGCCTGTTTTTTGTGAAGTCGTTGTTCTTACTCCACACGATGTGTCGACTGTTTTCCTGCGTTTGATGAGAAACAGGTGGAAGGTAAGAAACCCAACAGGCCAGTCTCCTCATATTGTCATGTTTATGCATGAACGTATATACAGTAACTACACTACGACCATGTGTGAGCCCGGCCTTGCTGTAATGCATGCACCAGCCCGGGCCTCGCTGAGCCCTTTTCCTGCCTCGTCTTTTGAAGCGGGTTTTTATAAAAAGACACAGGAAACAGAGCGGAGACGCAGAGCTGAGGGGGACAGAGGAGCATCAAGATCCGCGTCTGCACTAAATCAGTGGGAGACAGACGGCCCCAAACCTCGTCCTCCAGCCCTCACCATCTGGAACGCATAGAGGAGGATGTCGCACCAACAGGGCCGGGAGACGAAGGGGGGGAAGTGGGAGTCTTAAAGCAATGACATGAATTTCCTCTCGGGGATCAGACACAAAGTCTCCAAAATCTCTTAAGAAGTGATACAGACCGAGACGGAGACTAGAGGGGAGTTTTTCCTACTTCTATTCCATGTTTCCTTTTTTTTTTTTTTTTATCTCCTCTCTATCTTTTATACTTTACGCTCAATCACACCTGTCAGTCACACAGATAAGTTCTGCAAAGTCTTCTTTACATTTAAGGAAGAAGTTTGACTTGTATCCCATTTAAAACTTCACAAATCTTCCTTTTGTTAATCCTGATCAAACCAAAGCAGCTGTGAGAGGAGCTTGTTCATCAAGAAGAAGTTAGTAAGAAAGCTTTCCACTGAATAGTCATAAAAGAGGAACTTAATTCATCTGTTCAGAGACACTAACAGCTTAAATGACTCACATTTCTTTAGACTTAATTAAAATGTTGTCAGAGGCACTTACACTTTAAAAAAAATGTGTCATTATGCTTAGAGAAATGGTTGATAAATGAACAATATGAATTTAGTTTTGTTTTAAGCGAGCCATTAACTTTGTTTCGCTACTTTTCTTTTTAAACAGCAGCAACAGAAAGAAGACAAAGAAAATCGTAAGAAATCGTAATGGGCCTCATTCACAAACACATCTGAGACTCATCAATATGTTCTTACTTTAATTTACTCAAACTCTGCCAGCAAAAATAGAACTTCTCCAGACCATGCATAAGCTCAATGAAAGGCCAGCTTTCCCTGTGAAATTTAAACGCAATGAGTATAAGGAAGCATCCTGGATCTAAACACATACAGGTACTTGGGGCAGGTAAACAATGGCGGGGCAAACAGTGCAATGAAAAAAGGTATTGAGGAATAAATCAGACTGTTAAAAAGTGGAAGGATGAAGAGGCTATCTTGGTGTTATTTACAGTCTCCAGTCCTCTGCAGCTGCAGGAGGTGCAGGAGGTGAAGGAGGTTAAGGCTCCTGGGAAGAAGTCGTTCCTTCGTCCATTAAATCGGCTTTGGTGGCTCTATATCTCATCCCTGATGACGGGAGGACAAATAATCTGTGACCTGTGTGGGTTGGGTTCTTTAACACTGTCGACATCTAGCATCTATTAAATCCGGGTTAGAGAGCCAAATTCCCTTAAAGTTCTCTGCCTTTTTGTTAACACCTGGACCTCGTCCTTCTATCCTTCTATAATATATTTAAAAAAAAATCTTAGTTAAACACACAGTATGTAAATTCCACCGCCAGAGGGATCTTAATCAAAACAATAACAAAAGATGACGTGAAGGCTGGCGGGGAATCATGGGAGTGATTCTCTCTGCTATTCCCCCCTCCTCCCCCCACCAACTCCGAGTTGACCGTTGTCAAGACGATCGAGCCAATCCGACCTGAGGAAGAGAATATGTTTACAGACGAGCTAATGTATCCGAGTATAATTTACATGACGTATTTATCACAGCAGCACAAACAGCAACAGCGCGGCAGCTTTCAGTAGCAATCTATGACGAAACATCCGATGTTTCCATGGCAACGATAAACATGCCGTGTCTGTCAGGTCCCATTACAACTATAAAATTAAAGATTTCTCTGGCTTTGATGACTCTTCGACATATTTGAGGTCGTATCCTTGCTCGTTTCTCACTCCTGTCTCTCTCAGGTGCTTGAAGTTGGCGTGTGGGTGGAGCTGGGAGGGTCGTCAGCTGTGTCGGGCGTTTAAGCGTTTAAGCTGATTGAGACTCTCGTTCTCTCTCAGCTCGGCCTGCTGCTGCTGTCACCTCTCAGCCTTCCCTTTGTTTGGTGCGCTGCCTGCACTCATCACAAACATCGTGAATCTTCACTCACACAGACATTTCGGACTCGACACATCACATTATTTAATATTTGATTATTTCAGTTGAATAAAGATCATTTTGATGCTTTATCTGTGTGGCTTCTTTCTTTATTACCATCCATGAGTCAGGTGGTAACAAAACCCAATCATACTGTGATACTTCTTGAATCTGAAATCTATTTTTCCTTTTTCTACTTCGTATTTCTTCTTTTTTTGCCCCTGCATCTCAGTTTTTACTTTTAAATCTCCATCTTTCTTCCCGTCAAGGCTGGCGTCGCGTGCGTCAGACAAAAGCCATCCGACAAACAGAGCAGTCACAGCTCATATGAACAACAAGTCTATAATTTGGGTGCCAAACATTTCATTCCACGAGCGGCGTTGTGGTCGGGCGAGCGAGCGGCTCCCAGGAATCACAGATTACAGTCAGAGGAGGTTTATGTCACGTCAACAACCTTTTATCTCTCTCCCTGTATAATCAACTTTCTGCTAATCTGAGCCGGCTTTCATCACCGCACTGCCGCTGAATGACAGAAGACCGAGGACAGAGGACGATAGAGGAAGAATGAGAGAGAGACGAGAGGGGGAGGAAAGAAGTTTAGATGAAAAGTAGAAACATACAAGTGTCTGACTTCAGATGACATTTTTACAGCCTTGCTCATTAACCATCACATTTTAATAAGTGTAATAATACAGGGATAAATACAGACTGCTAAATGTGAGCAGAAATCAAACTTCCCACAAGGACTTAAAAAGTGTAAAAAGCAGTAATGTGATATTCTGTATGTTATTGTGTTGTATTGGAGTCTTTCATGCCAGGCTGGGCCATGCCATGTCGTCATGACGTGTTGTATCATATGGTGTTGCATTGTCAAATCATGTTGTTTTGTATGATATCACATCGTATCCGTCATGTCGTATCATACTGTATCGTGCTGTACCGTGTAGCATCATATCTTACAGCGTCGTACTATATCCTATATCTTAAAGTATCACTTCAATCATATCTGTATGTAACATCTATTTATGTATTGCGCCGCTAGTGTAGTGATATCATGCAAGATTCAGTCTGTAGGGACTGGTTGGGAATCGGAGTGTCGCCGGTTCAAGTCCCGGCACGGACCGAGTCCAGAAATTGGTCTGGTAGCTGGAGAGGTGCCAGTCCACTTCCTGAGCACTGCCGAGGTGCCCTTGAGCAAGGCACGAACCCCAAAGCTGCTCTGGAGCGCTCGCTGTGTGCAGCCCCCTCACTCTGAGACCTCTCCATTAGTGCATGTCCACAGGATCCTGTTTGTGCATTTCGGCCTATGTTTGTGTAGCATGTTCATTAAACAGAGTGTGAAACTGAATTTCCCCTCGCAGGATTAATAAAGTATAAATTATTATTATTATTCATTATTATTATATCGAATCATATCCTATCGTACCGTGTCATACCGGGTAGAATTGAATGGTGGCGCAAACGGTGAGCGAGTCGATGAGTGGACAGAGGGGGAAATGGGTGTGAATGTGGGATTCAGGGGTGTAAACATTCGGTGAAAACAGTGGAGCATCCAGGTTGTCACACTGTGTGGTATCGTATCCATCACATCATATCCTATCGTACTGTATCGTATCAAATTGTAACTCATCAAAATGTAACACATCCTATCGTATATCAGTGTGTCATGAAGGCTTTTGTCTCTAACAAGCTGTGTTATGAAACATCACTATCACTAAATAAATACAGATTCATTGGATTTGGATTAAATTCTCACAAATTTCTCAGGGACGATCATTTCAAAGATCTCTGGACGTTTTCTGTTATTATGATTCTGCTATTTTAGAAGTACAGCACATACAGTATATTCACAGTATTTATAGGGTTAGTAACCCGTGACAACAAACGCCGACCTTAAGCTTGGTGGTGTTGTCCTCCTTCACGATGGTCCAGTCCTCTCCGTCCAGGCTGTGGCCCACCCTGAACCTCTTCATGAAGACGTTTCTGTCGCGGTGTTTGCCTCCCTGGATCACAACGCCGCTCACCATCTTGTCCTGACCCAGATCCACCTTTCAAGAAGGACGGACACAGGAGAAACCAGTTAGTTTGATGATAAAACAATCACATAATACACTTAAAAAGAAAAATGATAGGCTGTGTATTATAAGGATTGAGTCACTCGTAGACCAACTTGATTTTAGGTAATTTGTTCAGACAAATGTTCCCCCCTGAATCTTCAGCGTTCAGTGTCAGACTCACCTGTAGCCACTCGTTTTTGAAAGGCTGCTTGGTCTGCTGCCCGGTCCAGCCCGATCTCCCTGTCAGCAGTCGAGCGTTTTCAGCGACCCAGCCCCGGTCTGCGTACGACGAGGCGCTGATCTGAGCGTCTGAGATCTGACCCGACACCATCCCCAGCATCCCGGCACATGGATAGTCTGCACAAAGAGAGAGAGAGAGAAACAGAGGGGGATGAGGAAAGTTTTGAAAGGCATACAGAGAGATAGGAAAGGGGATGCATCCTTATCTAGTTGCTGATATCGTCAGCGGTTAAAGTCAATACTCTCTGGGCGCTGCTGCCGTGGTTAAACACGAGAGTAAGAGCACAAAAGATTAATTTATTTTCTTCGGCTGAATTTAACTTAAAACTTTGCATTGGTAAGCAAACGCCTTCATATGGGTTTCACCTGAAGCTCTACTGTTATGATAATACCAGAAATAGCAAATAACGCTTGAATGGCCACTCTGTTCCTCGATTTTTACAATAAGGTGTCTGATGTATATGATATGTTCTGTGGTCTTACTACTTCTCCTACTTTTGATTTTGCAAATATTCTATTTTAAGCATGATTATTCTACTTTCATTTAGAAGTGTGCACTTTTTTTCATGTCCATCTGAGACTTTCACGTCGACAGTCGAGAAGCAGCTGGTAGCAGAGTGTTTGGAAAATGTTCAGAGTCTGGTCTCCTGGGTTCCCGACACCGACAGACTCGCCTGGTGAAGGGGGACTCTACGGGCCGCCTCGAGGTTAGAAGACAATCTGTTGAACAAGCGGGCCGGTCTGCTATCTCTGATGTCGCTCAGGAATAAAGAAATATACTGACGTAGAAACGTTATAAACTAGAAGCATAAGCTGTGCTGCTTCACCAGAATCAGTTCAATTAAACTCAACAAATAACAAGTTTTCTCCATTGTCTTATATCTGGGCTCAGACGGTCCTGGTCTCTGTGTGATTTTTGTATTGGACAGATGTTTCCAGAGTTATATTTGACACTTAACAGCAGCTCCAGAGGATGTAAATTCCTCCTCAATGTGAACATACAGACTGTCAGTGTTCTTTATGGAAACCCCCTGCAGTCATGTCTGTGTGTCGTCTTGCAGTTCTGAGTTTATGAATACAACGTGTCCTCTTAAAATGTGCAAGACAAAGAAAATCATTTCTCTTTTTTTTAGAACTTCTTTAAAGTGCATGTTTGTATCAAGAGTTTAGGTCAGGTTTAAAACGGAAATAGGATTAGGTTTGAGTCAAAATGAGGACTTTAACTTAAACTTAAATCTAATGTTCAAGGTTAAAAAGGTCCAGGTACACCTTTATAGAAAGCGCCTACAGTCATATTTGTGTGTGTGTGTTCTTGTGTTAAGGGGTTATTTTAAGTATCATCAACCTTGCAGGGATGGAAGACAATGGGTTAAAAAGGGAAAACTAAGCTTATCTCTCATGAGTTTCAGCCCCTCTATAAAGTGCCTGTTTGTTTGGTGCTGATCATGTTCTAGGTTAAAGGTTCTACTCACTGTTATTTATTAAGTAGATGTGTGTTTAAGAGTTTTATCACTTTGAATACGGTCTTCAAACAGGAAGAACTGAATTAGATTAAGTTCAAAACAAGGATCAATTCCTTGTCTTTCATTGAAGCACTACTGTAAAGAGCGTATCATGTTATAGGAGCAAGATTAAAACTGTACATCAAGATACTGGGCGGCAGTAGCTTAGTCTGTAGGGACTATTGAGATGGGTGCGGACCAAAATATGGAAGTCGGTCTGGTTGCTGGAGAGGCACCAGGTCACTACTGCCATTGTGCCATTGAGCACAGAATCAACAACAGTGTGTAGCAGTGTGTAGTAGCCCCACTCTGACATCACTCCACTGGTCCTGTTTGTGTAATTATTTCTGTGTGTGAGAAGTATATCTCTCAATAACAGAGTGTAAAACCAGAATTCAAAGTTTAAGGAGTTACACTTTGTTATTTAGGAAACTCACCACACAACCGTTATGTCACAACAAAGAGCAAATGTCCTCACAGGAATAGGAAAGAATTAGTTAAATGTGCAAGAAATAGCTTGTTTTCCATGTTATTTGTCGCTTCTCACCTCAGGTTTGACACGTTGCTGGGTGCGACCTGAGGAAGCCAGAGGTGAAACGTGATGTTGGCTCACAATAAAGTGACAGTGAAGTATTTTTCAGTGTGCCAAAGATGATTTTCTCATTGCATGCTCCTTCAAACGACCGGCTAATGAGAACGTAGGTTGGCTGTGGACGGGGTACCCTGTTGGTCATTTGGGTTAAATATGCGTGCTTCACTTTGATGCAGGTTCAGATTCAGGTTATTTTATTTGTACCTGTAGGTAAATTTGGTTGCAGGGAGAGTCACTTAATACAACACAGACAATACATAAAAACTTACAAAGTGCATTTGATCACTGCTTTAATTTGCAATTTTTTAAATGGGGTTTGATTTGGGATTGACTGTAAAAAAGTGAAATTGGGGACAAAGTTCAAAGTTACAGTTTAAAGGTTTTACTCAGTTATTTACAGTTTAGTAATAAATACCCTGCAGCAACGTCTGTGAGTGTTTTTTTATGTTTATGACTATAACATAAGTGCTCGCAGAAATAGGAGGTGTCAAATGATAAGAGGGAGCTAAACTGCATGTTTTTGGTCTGGGATTGAAAATAGAAATTGGATAAAATTCAGGTGAGATGATGATGAAGTACAAGGTTCTGTTTCATGTTTAATACTTTATACACACACGCACGCACGCACACACACACACACACACACACACACACTCACACTCCTGGCTTCCCGCTTGTGTCATTATATCACCTGAATCACCTGTCTAGCACTCCACAGCCTGTTCTCCTATGAGTAAGAGCCTAATATCTACTTTATGGAGCTCTCCTACTGAGAGTTGCTTGTAGCACATCAAGGACCGGGGCTTTATATAATGTTAGAGGATGAGTAATGAGGCGGCATGATTTTTCCTGCGCTGCTCTGTAATGAATAACGGTGTCCTTCTGTGGGAGTTTGGGCTCGCCTTGGAAGCGATGATTATTTTAAATCAACAGAGAGCAGCAGGAGGTTCTCATCCCGGCGCCAAAAAGATGTTAACTTTGATTCACGGTGATGTGCAAAAAGCGAGAAAATGCTGTTAAGAGGGTAGAGTGTGTGTTATGAGGAAGAACAGTCAAACGGGGCCAAAAGCAGGTAAAACTTTTAAAAGAAGTTGTTTCCCGGCTGTCACTCCTCGGAAAACTTCTCAAGTCTTTTCAAGTGAAGCCCGGTCCCACACTGAAAGACTTAATCTGAGACTGAATCTCAGCAGATGTTGAGAATGTGAGAGACCCCACACACATGATGACAAATACTCAAATCTAACAGCTCCCATGTGTGAGGAGAGCAACGGTGTGATCGAAACAGAAACACAAAACACTACCAGAAGCAGTCCTGACTCTAAAATCTCGCTAAATCTCTCGCAGTTAACTTCATAGTAAACAAACATGCCGGGGCGACGGACATGAAGACTTTGGATTTGCTGCGGTGATTGTGTTTCCTTCTCCAGTCAGCCCGCTTCCCAATTGGCTATGCCCTTCACTTGACAATCAACAGCAGACGATGGGCAGGATCATTTTTGGACTTCTTTAGACTGAAACTTCAAAATGTCAAACTGTAGATAAAGACGTGGAGACGACGTGAACATGTAACAGAGCGAGCTGGAGGTGAGTAGGAATTTATTTGCTGCGGTCGTTGAGTTTGAAAGAAAAGAAACTAAACATTTTGTGTGTTTTAGCATTTAGAGGATTATACCAAACCATGAACTGGTGCTCTAAGAGTTCAAGCTGTGAGCCTCATATAAAGTTCTCGTTAAAGGAGAACTCTTCTTCTTCTGACGCACTTAGCCGTAGTTTACAATCAAGAGATTGATCGGCAGCCAGACCAGATTAATCCTTCTGTTCATCGATGGTAAAACAAGCAAATTCCAACCCCGAGATGACGACAAGCGTTCAATGATAATCATGTTCTTGATACCTGAATTGAGGCTGAACATCAACATCATTTACTCAAAATATAATTTCAAAGAGCCGGTTATTTTGCTCTTAAAGTCCTTTCATGTGTATTTCTGTGTGCTGTGGACGTGGTTTTTTGTTACCTGATGTTCTGCAGCCGTAGATCTCAAAGCGCATACAGATGCCCTGCTCCCAGGACATCGGGCGGACTCGGATGTAACGAGCCAGAGTCTGTTTGGGGAGGTAGGCGAGAACCTCGTCCGTCGGGTTGTGGTTCCCCTGGAAGATCTGAACAACAGAAAGTACACAAGAAGAAACATATTTAATCAGCTTATATAATCAGTAAGGGTATAGATCCTACCATCGGAGCAGGAAGCTCCCAGTGCTGCGGGCCATTTCAGCTGAAAGATTTCCACTCTCTCCCTCTGCTCTGTCATTGTGTTGCTGTCTCTGACCAGTGCTGCTCTTAAACCCCACCACCCACCTGAAGGCCCCGACCGGCGGTTCAAAATATGATGTCACCTCTCCTCAATTTCTGCATGTGAAATCAAATCTGCGAGGAGGGATGAGGTCGGCGCCTCGACCCAAAACAAACTTTGTTCACCTGCTGCAATAAAAATATCAAGCAATGTAAATGTGAGTCGTCTGAGTGAACTGTGGCGCCTGGTGTTGCCAGGATCATACTTCCCCCCGTGTCTCCCCTGGCCACCCCTCTGGACACGCCCCTGGCTCTTGATTTTGCTGTTTTTAACATCTGTACTAAAAGGACCACTGCTTCTGTTGCCATGGAAACATCACCACTATCCCTGTGATTAGCACCACTACTCTATTTTCAAACCACAGCTGCTATTATTGCTATTAAAGGAAATGTTTTGCTCGATAAACCTGAAGTATTTATCACTACATCTGTGCCTCTACTACTACTGCTTGTTCTACTTTCAGCTTCTTCCCTCTGGGCGGAGGTTTTTGTAGTCCCACGGTGCCGAAACAAAGTGGTACAGGAACAGCTTTGTCCCCGCTGCTATTTCTAAACTAAACAAGCTGAAGCAATATTTGCTCTCATACATATCTGATATTTATTTATTTATTTATTGAGGGCTTAAACTTGCTTTAATCCATGGCTTAACTCAACATGTTATATATTTAACTGATTGATATTTCTTCATTCATGCATTTTCTGCTCCGACCTCCACCTCAGCGGCAAGGACGTGTGGGCGAGGAGAAATCCTTCCTGCATGTTATCCCATATGCTCTTTTTGTAAAGCGTCTCGAGATAACACTTGTTGTGAATTGACGCTATACAAATAATGACTGATTGATTGATTGATGTGCCCTGATTGCAGAAACCGTTTTCTTTTAGTTTTTTCTGACATGTTGAATCAGCGTCAGCGGTCGGTGAGATGAATCTCTCTGATTGGCTGTTATCATTTCTCTCCAGCTCTTTAGACTCAGGTTCAGGAAAGCCCCTTCAGCATGCCGCTGTAGTATCCATGCTTTCACCCATTAGTGCGGTTTCTCTTTACCTTCACCTCTTCTTTTCTTTTTCCACTAAAAGACAAAGGACTGTCAACGCCAGCGCCATTTTCAACTTTTTATCAGACATTATTCTCCATTAGTTTGTTACCTATAATACAAGTGGTGACTGACAGCGGTGTGAAAATGTTTTTTCTCATATCATAACAACGGACTACCGCCGCCTGCTGGCATGGAGATTTATTTCCTCTTAGGCATGCGCAGAATGTACGTGGTGGTTGGCTGTCGGCTGTAGTCTTTGCGGTGTGTTCAAGTGTAACTTTTTGGCCAAGACAAAAGGCAACGTGAGTAGTTCTTTGCCGTCTGCTTGTTGTGTCAGGACCTTAAGAGCTGATCCAACTTCTGAGCTTGAAATATAATGAGTTGTTTCTTCTAAGTTTCCCAAATTTAGCAACATGGTAATTCTCTCATCATGAACTTATTGTAAACAGGTCTTTGAATCTGTTGCACATCTATCAATAAGCCTTTAATGCGTCTTTTCACCGGCATCACTTTCAGACTTGTTTTCCATGAAAGAAGTCAGATGTAAAAAAGAACTCAGATCAGAGATTCTGCCAAATGCTGCCAGCCTTTAAAAAAAAAAAAAACTACATTGATTCAGCCGCCCACACCTCTCTCTCTCCATTGATTAGAATTCAGAGTCTTTCTCTGCTCATCAATATTAGCCATGTTGTGGGTTGTTACAGCACAAAGTGACTCATCATTACCTTCTGCTTTGAGCCCTCCTTCACGGTGACCCAGTCCTCTCCGGTAGAGCTCACGTCCACTTTGTAAGAGCGGACGTAGTAGTGCTTCTTCGTCTCTTTGGAGATCGCTCCCTGTGTCCCGACGGCCGTGATGAACCGGAGGAATCCCAAATCCACCTGGAAAGACAGTAAACATGCTTAGATTAATGGAAAATCTTGATTAACACAGTAAAAGAGAACGTTTGAATGCATAAATAAGTGCATTACTGACATAAAGAGCCACAAAGTATCATCCTGCAAATTCACCACTGTCTTGTATCATTATGCTCTTGAAGTGTATGGGAAACAACACGCTCACATCTCATTAATTATACTCTGATCGGTCCATAAGTAGACAGTGAGGAATCAGAGCAGGACGCTGGAGAGTTAGGCGGCCCCCCCTTTCTTGTTGAGACTGCCGCCTCGTCACCTCATAATAACTGAAGACCTTTTCAGGAAACATTATGCAGTAAACTCTAAACTAAACTGCTGACAAACGTTGAAAGTCGTGAGTTTTTCTCCTTAGTCCTTTTTCTCTTCCACTTAAACCCCGGTGCTGACAGCCTGGAAATCCTCTTCATCATTTCAGTTCCTATTGTGTCTGTGATATGAAAACCCCTGGAGAGTTTTTTCTGGTAACACAGTTTCAGCAAGAAGAAATTAAAATGAAAAAGGACACATTGATGAAATCCTTTTCTTCCTCACTTATGTCATCCAAGATGTGATCTGCTCTGGTTTCAGGATTACATCTTTTACATCTATTACATCTTTGTTCATTCATACTCAGCAACAATCCAATATAAATGTGAATACATAGCACGGTAATGACTTTCTAAAAAAAAAAGAGTGAAGCAAAACTCCCTCTGGGTTTATTGTTCTCAGCTCTGTGTTCACACCGACAACAGGGCGCTTCCTTCAGCTTGTTTGAGTTTCAAAGAGACCATGTTGGGGAAGCGATACAGCTCTGCCCACTCAGGGACGCTGTGTCTAGAGCGTCGACGCAAAACAACTGAAGGAGAACCAACAGACTATCCTAACAGAAGAAAAGGTTTTATTTGGTCTAAGACGTAAAGAGATAACAGCCAAATAAACTTGCAGACGATGCATATGGTCACTTGTCTTCTGCTCTCTGTCTCATTGAAACTTGCTGGTTGAACAGGATGGGCGGGGCTGGGGAAGTGTGGAGACAGGAGGGGGGGGGGGAGCTGAGGGAGGAAGGAGGTGTGTCTGAAGAGA
Organism: Labrus bergylta; assembly: GCF_963930695.1. Taxonomy (NCBI): domain Eukaryota; kingdom Metazoa; phylum Chordata; class Actinopteri; order Labriformes; family Labridae; genus Labrus; species Labrus bergylta. The sequence goes on along the minus strand of NC_089198.1, from coordinate 9,075,823 downwards.
GCATTGTATTGGTCTGAAAATCTGCTCTGAGAGTCGCATTGTATGCCTTTAAATGTAAATCTAGTCCAAGTTGATCGAGACAGCAGCGTGTTAGGGCGGTTTAGAGAAGCCAGAGGATTTGGCTGAAGAGAAAACTCCTCTGATGGTCTCCAAAGTGAGCCGGCTGGGTGGATCTTCAGAGGGGGGGTTTGTGGTTTTAGGATGCGTTTAAAAGCCCCATTAACAACCCCCGATAATGTGTCTGTCTGCCCAGAGCCCATCAACCTCCAAACACAGGAACAAGTTTAGGTCAGCGTTTAAAACCTTTTATCACCACGGAGAGCGCAGAAATATAAGAGGGCAGCACTTTGGATTCAAAAAAGAATATCCTGTGTATCCAAAAAACACCGTGTTTCCTCGTTTCTGAACAATCTTTTCATGGAAGAGGGCAGAACGTGACGTGGGACTGAGGTCATGTGTTTAATTTAGGCCGGCTGTGACAGGGGGTACATGTGAGGTTTGAGAGACCGATGTCCAGAAGAGTCTGCTGTTCAGAGATACGAAGAAGTGTGTGTGTGTGACATCAAAGTCATTCAGAGAATACCAGGGAGTGTGTGAGAGTGAAACAGCTCAGGATCAATTTTACGGCTGTCTGCCCGCATCACTAATGACTACTGTGTGACCTGTGTGTGTGTGTGTGTGTGTGTGTGTGTGTGTGTGTAACCTTCTAGACTTAGAGGTTGAGTTAGGCCAGCAGCAGATTTTACGAGAGGCTGAGAGTAACTAAGGATTCAATATTTAACAACCGGACTTAAAAAGTAGAAAAACTAGTAGCCCTATATTTCATACTCCAAAACTGCATGCCTTCATTTTTCCGATATTTTCTAGTTTTATAAACAAAAACATGAATCTTTTTCTTGGTGTAGTCTATCCAGTGCTGAGCAAAGTTAGCCTAGCTTAGCATAAAGATGGTAAGCAGTAGAAAACAGCCAGCTTAACTCTCTCAAAGGTTTTATTTCCTGGCTGTAACAAATTTAAAACAAGAGAAAACTGTCAGACCAGCATGACCAGAATGATGCTGATCATAAGAGTAACAACTTTATAGGTAAATGGTAAATCTAGTCTTCTGACTACTCAAAGTTCTTTTACACCGCAGGTCACACCTACACATTCACACACTGATGGTAGAGGCTGCTATTTAAAGTGACCATCAGAAGTAACTAAACACATTAATACACATTCATACTCCACTGATGAAGCAGTGGGAGTAATTCAGGGTTAAGTGTCTTGCCCAAGGACACATCAGACGTGTTTCTGCAGGAGTTAGGGATCAAACCCTCGACCTTCTAGTTGAGAGACGACAGACTCTAATAACAGCCAAAGGTGTGTCTGCCCTGAGCATGTCTGCGCTGGCTTATCATTAACGCATTTTGCATAAACTGGACCTGAAATTAATCTTTAAGGAAGTTTGTGCAAACTAAGTGACAACAAAAGTCTCAGAATGAAGCTCTTCCGTTTTAGCCAGTGTTCAAAACAAAGTAATTAATTGTCACAGCTTCAATCAGCCGACTTTTCTGCGCGAGGGGAAGTTCCCACATTGATTGTGTTACTCCGCTGACTGGATGCATTGTCTTGATCCTGATTGAGTTACAATTCCCAAGTTTACAAACTCACTTATAGAGCCACAAGTCTCAGGACACAAACTCGCCAGACATCCTGAAAATAGCCTCACAGAAAAAAAAATCACTTTTGAGATGTTTTAATCCAGATTTTTTAACAACACACAGAGGGCTCAAACAGTGTTTAATTATCTGAATAAATCAGTGTGATCACGCTTATTTCATTCAAGTTCATGAATTGAGTTTTCAAAGCCTTTTTTTTAAACAAGTCACTCCAAGTGAAATGATTTAGGGTGATATCAGAACATCTACTTTTCCTCTGTTCTCTCTTGAAATGATGATCTAAGGGCTACTTTACAGATAACACAAAAAAAGAGTTTTTCAGATGGCCAGGGCATTTTATCTCACGTTAGCGAAGAAGCGTCCAGAAACAAGGCGGATCAAAAAACGCTGGAAAAGAGAAAAGATAAGAAACAGGATGCTATCATCAAAGAGAGAGAGAGATAACAGAAAAGCCTTACAGTGGTCTTTTTTTAAGACTCAGATAATCGTTCACTGTCCACAAATACTGAGATATCAAATAAAAAAAATGATTCACTCTGACAGAATATATCTCCATAACTTCCTCCAAACTGCATCACAGCATGAGGTGGATTTGATTTTAATAATAAGTGTGTAAATTAAGCAAGGCCGGATTAACCATGAGGGCAATTGACCAGGGGCCAGAGATCTTTAGAGTAAATTTAAAGCAAAAAAATCATGTTAGATCTCGTTCTACTTTAGCCTCTCTGCTGGTGTCACAGCAGTTTTTTTTCCCACAGTACCACTGCATCCCCCTCCTCTGATTCTGTGGTAGTGTTGGTGGGTTTGGTGGGCAGCAGACTTCTGGAGGGGCTCTTGAAAGTTGCCGCCCTGGGGAATGTTGTTGTTGTTGTGTTAATTTGGCCCCTGACTCATTCTGCCTTCCTCTATACTTCCCATTCAGCTAAACAGAATCACTTGCTTGTTGAGTTTGGAGAATTATCAGCTGCGTACTAAAATAAACGTCCCCTCACTGTGTGGGTTGCTCTGTGATATACAGTATGGTGTGTAATTACGTTACCATGCAGACGCTGTGATGCTGTTACATGGGAAGGGACTGGAGGAGGCCATTATTTAACTTCTCCCACTCTTTCTTTTTTTTAGGAACAAGGGAAGAAAATAGCTTCTGGTGGGCTCTGTGCGGCCTCATGCGACTGACAGAGAGACCACTGGGAAAACACGTTTGGTGGGATCGCTCGCCCGGCGTTCCCAGCTGCGTCCTGAAATTCCCATGAGACGTGTCCCACACATTCTGTATGTGACGGAGACGTAGAAGTGATTTATTTAGGGTTCTTCTGGGAAACAACCTGAAGGAGATACTGAATAAAGTCTGTTGCTCATTACTTAATTGGGTTTTGAAAATTTGAAAAGTTTTGTTATCCCTCGTTAGACGTTATTTTTGGACACAAGTAGTCGAACCAAAAGTGATATTTTGATGGGTTAAAAAATGATACGGGGAAAAGTCACATTTTTAAAGCTTCATTCAGACTGTCGTTTAAAGCCCTGATAAAATCGTCTCTTTGGCGTTTCACCTTTGATCTGAATGTCACACAGGTGTAACTGGGGGGATGAAGTGATCCTCCCTCTGTATCATATTTGGCGGTTGGCATATTATTTCATTTTGTTTTCCCTCCTTTTAGCTGCAGGTTGCACAATTGGTGAAGTAGCCTCAATGAGTGCACCTGATTGGATAGATAGCTGTGCTCATTTGCACAGAATATAGACTTCAGGTCTAATTTGCCCGGCGAGCGCCAGAGCCCTTCTCGAGACGCGCCGCAAAGATCCCATAATGCATTGCGCGACTGCCTCTCCGGCTCTCCATAGGAAATGAATGGAAAGCGTTGAGACGCTGTAACACAACCCTCAAGAATTCGGCGAGTTAAATCTATAAAAATCACTTCAGTTTGTGTTACCAAAAAAAAAAAACGACTCCATGATTCAGGGGAGGAAATCAAAAGCCGAATCTACATGACAAGAAATAGTTGAAGCTCTGTGTTACACATCTGCAGCTACTTTGATCTACTAATTTTTGCTGACGCCAACATTCAAGTGCCAAAACAGTCGGTATAGTTTGAAGTTGTAGCCTCTGATTTATGAGGATTTGATAAACCGTATGCAGCAGTATACTCTGGGTTATGAGGCACAAAATGAGTTCTAAGATCATCTCTTTTTCAAAGCTTTGTCCTCAGTTTAAATAAGAATCCCCCTCAGCTCCTACAGTACACCACTGACCAGCTGTTACAGTTGTTACATGTTTGTCTTCAGCGGGGCAGTCAAAGCTCCATTCTCCAGACTTCCTCCTCCAAACGATGAAGGCTAATTGCTCTACCATCTCCTAATTAGTCAACACATGGCGGCGCCTACATTTATACCACAGAAAAAAGTCACACTCAGGGCTTTTTTTTTTTCTTTAAATGAAGGAAACAAACTGCAGGAAGAGAACGAAATTCAGTGGAGTGTGTCTAAAGGAGATTGAACAGAAAACAGTGCAGCTTCCTGCCAAAACAGGATACTGCTTTAGCACTGATAGTAAAAAGAAAGAACCTCAGCTACTTTACTGTCAACAGAGGCTTCAGTGTTTACTCAAGAAAGGGCTGTTCTGTTGGGGATGCCGAGGCTGGAATGAGGAAGAAAAAGTTCCCACAGTGTGATCTTTTCTCTACTATTAAATAACTTTTATACTGCTCGTGGAAGGAGTCGCCTCACAGGCATGAATGACTAGCGGTTATGCAACTTTTTAAAATTAATTTGAGGTAGAATTATGTTCATTTCTGCATCAACTTGCTTTGTTTTGTCTGAACCACTCTTCCAACATTATTTTCAATTGACTCATAATCTCTGTTAGCAACGATATTAATCCCAGTTTAGTGTTCTAACATTGTAAACTGTTTATTAACTAGAGTTGATGATGCCATGTTTCTCATGGAGGTGGCTGGAGAAGCTAACTATTAAAGACACTTCTTTTATAAATACCTATTTCTAGACTCTCATGTGTCACATAGGACTTAGTGCATCTATCCATTGCAGGCAACAAGTAAGAGCTGAATGCAGTGCACTTTTACACAACTTTTCCCGTCTTCTGACCCGCTCACAGTACTACATTTCAAACATATCCTTTCATACAGTGGTGGCAGAGAAGTGCCCAATGACAGTACAACACATGACTCTGTCCTTGGGAGAAACCTGTGATTCTTTGTCTTGACCAATGATACTCCAGTAGATGTCGCACTTCCGCACCAGTCTCTCAAACCATTATTGATATCTTCATTTTGTACACATTTTTAAATGTTCTTTCTGGTGTACATTAACAATTTTATAGTCTTTTCCGTCTTTGCGGTGCTCGAGTTTTGTTTGAAAATCATGAAAGGCCTTTCTCTAATCAACGCCTATACCACATTACTGCAGGGTGATTTCATAGACTAAAGTAAATAAAAGCCGTAATAGAAGTTTTACAGTAACCAAATTTTTGCCGTTTCTTAAGATAATATGATCACTTGGAGTCAGAGCTATGCTAGAGACAATGTTGTTTGTGATTGGTATCTGTTGAACAGCTGTTTTATGGAAGGTCAGTTTTGGGTCTACTCAGATGTTTTTTGACTGTGTTTGGTGCAGTGTTTCTGAAACCTACATAATTTGGCATGACATCATCCCTATTAGAGCATTAGGGTAGCTTTCTCATGACTTAAACCTTGAAAAGTGCTTAAGCTCATTGTTTGAATCCAAAGTTTAACTTCTGTTGGTCTAACTTTATTTAAGCAGCCTTGAGGGCTTTTTTTTTATCCCAGACAAATTACATAAGCTAATTAAAGAGCTAAACCTTGCAGATCTCGGGTAAAGCCTTTAAATTCTTGCCGGAAAACAAAATGTTTTTATTTGGACTTATTGCGTAATTATGTATCAGCTTTGTGACTGGAACAACAGAAGATAAAACCTCATTACTGTGAAATGACTCGTTGGTATTGATGAAAGAAGACGGGGTTTTATTCCTCATTCTTTCTTTTTAGTATAGCCTCGAGGTTTCAGACTAATTACATCTACTTTGTTTTCGGGCTTTTTTCACTTTGAAGAATGACATAACTCTGATTTAATCACTTTTTGTCTCTCTGCTCATTGCATAAGAAATTAGATTCACGATTAAAACGACACAAAAACACTTCTTTCATTGAAATTGGAAAACCAAAGAAAACTCAGACATTTCCTCACACATTGATCTCCATCTTTTTTTTAAAGGTCTGATCTGTGTTGAGTTTTCTCTGGGTTATTGACATTTCCGGGGGTTTGGGAGTCAACTGTTTCCCCCAGAGGTCTGCTCTGGATATTGAGACCATTTAACGCTCTCTGGAGGATCTTTTGTCTTTCGGGTTTCCCTCCCGGCCCGCAGCTTCAACAACACAAGGCCCCTAAATGTGTTCTCCAGATGCTCGCCGCTGAGCTCTTCCTGGTGGCGTCAAACAGATCCTCAAGACAAACGGCGCTGTGGTATATAAATACCTTTAAGTCATGAGGGGAAGGAAGCCTTTCCTGGGCTTACATCATGGGATTCAATAACAAGACAATTTACTACAACCTGTAAGGATGCACCAACACATATCTATTCTTATCTACCTGATCAGATTTTGATTTTGATTTTTAAGGGTAGAAAACTAAATGTGTACGTCTCTGATGGATTGTTCTTCATTTGTTAACGCTGCTCAGTTTGTTGAATAATTAAGACATCACTTCTTTAAAATTCCTTTTTCTCATGTTAGTCTCTAATGTTTCCTTTAACTTTCATTAAAAGCTCATGTTTGGTGCAAGCTCCTACTTCTAAAGATCGACTAAGTTTGGGCTTTTCTAAACACATTTTGAATAATGCTCTTTGCATCTGATCAGATTTTGAGCATTTTTAAAGTCAGCATTTTTACTTGTGTTTACTTGAGTCAGATTGCTTTGAACTTTGAATTCCTACATACTTTTCTTTGAGATGCTCAAGTTGTGAAGCATCTCTACTTCTTTTATCCCCTTCTCCAAAGAAGTATGGATTGATCTATAATCCATTAAAACCTAAATAAAAAAACGGGTTTACTGAGCCACATTTGAAAGTATTTCTTTAGATTTTTAACATTTTTAAAGTCAGTGTTTTTTCTTTGGCATGTTTGAGATACAGTCGGAATGATTTAAAAGCTCAATTTTTGCACCAGTTTTAGTTTGAACTGCTCTAAAAAATATAGATGAAAAAAATGCTCCTCCTGGACTCATTGCTATCAGAAGTGAACACTCAGTACAGGGTGTAATGTCTGCGTTTATTGCTTGTATCTACACTGCAGGCTACCACACACTAACACAAGCTAGCCGTTGGTGTTTGTTACCTGCCTGTCCAGCAGAAAGCAGGCCAACTCTGGGTCGTCGGGTGGAAACCAACACAAGGTTCACCCTCGTTTTGGAACGACCTTCTACTCAGCGTTTTGCCCCAAAATGATCACATTTTTGGTTTAATCGTATCCAATAGATGATCCACTCCTAAACTCACCTGCACACTGTTATTGGCTGTGGGAAACACACCAGCTCCCCACCCAGAAACATCTAGTGTCAACCAATACAAACCAAAACATGAAAATCCAGGCAGAGGACTGAGTCTCTGCAGACACAGTCACCACATGTATGGAGGCCGATAAGTGATTACTGAGCAGCAGTTAAGCGTGCGCACTACTACTGGCTACTGGCGCCCCTTAATTTCAGATAGTTACACTTTCTTTCCAGAATTTGACAAAACAAATGTGGATTATAGATATGGAGTTTTTCCATTAGGTTGCAAAAACCCAGCCTGCTGATAAAGTGGGTCACTACTGTGCAAAATAAAAAGATGACAGATTTATCATAAAGAGAGATAATGAGTTCACAGTGCCGCGGTGTAAATCGCCACCGGGGTAACATCTCCCTGACAACATCATAAATAGCAACCTGGCAACAGTATTAATATGGTATGTGGTATTAATATGAATGCCTTCAAATGAATAATAGATGTTTTCACAATGGAGAAGGCCGGCGTGCAAGAATTAACTAAGTCATAATTGTCTTCTCAAGTAAGATGAATGGCGGGCCGTAAGGCATACCAGGCGTTGCAGAGCGGGCCACGTGCGCACCGCACTTAATCAAATAACATGTTCACAGAAAACAACCAGTCATAACTCAAGATGCCTCACATAATCTGAGCTTCTGATTCTGATGATATAAAACACTGGGCTGATGTTTCTTCAGGAGGGTCGGACAACAAAGCTTCGATTGAACCAAACAAATCTGTCCTCACAAAACAAACCAGCTAGCTACTTTCAGGCCTTAGGCGGTTGAAGATCTACTGCTGCAGATCTCATGACCGGTTCTGAACAGGGAGTGTGTCCTACAATATCTACTGTCAGTGTGTTTTTAAGGGAAACACTGGAGCACTACAGCTCAATAAGGAGATCCACACACTACCAGGTTCATATTGTGAGAACTGGGCATGTAAACACTGTACTCCAATTAAAGGTGTACAGAAAGTCTAGACTTCTAGGTTTTATTTCAGGCCTCAAAACATTAAAACTTAGACCTACCTACATCAGCATTTATTTCAAAGCAATGAAGGGCGATTTCACACCTATAGTTTGTTTGCTTTGGACTGAATGGTGGACCAATTTGTTGCATTGTTGCTCAAGTTTGTTCTGTGTTCAACCCGGGATTATTGAAGGATCTATCAGGTATGCCTTACACACCTAACACCATGCCATGGTGAATAGAAAGGGCTCATGGTGGTTGCTTCCTGCAGGTTCAGTTGTTTGGTCTGCACCAGGGTTAGGTGGGAAACGCCCTTAATTACTGCTTAATTATTTCCAAAACAATAAAAAGAAGATTACGAAAGTCTCAGGGTTACATTCTTGTAGAGCCTGGCAATGCTAAAAGAAATCCTTTACAAAACATCACTTTTACATTGACGACATTGAAGCGTAACAACTGGAAAATACAACCTCAGCTTCCTTCATCAACCTGTTGAACTCTACTTTCATATTATTTCTTCCCAGTGGGCTCAGCTGTGGCCCGGTAGCTAAAAAGCGTCCCCAGACAGACAATAGAGAGCCGCTGCTACTAATTTGGCACAGGGGTCGTCTTCCTGTGTACTTCCTGTTGTAACCTCCACAGGAAGGAAGTGGGGGTCTGTTCTTAGTGCGTGGGGGCATTGTGAGTTTTTCCTCTATGAGTTCCTGTCCTGGACAATGGGACAGTCAAGTCGCACCTTACAGACTGATCTGAGAGAGAGCGATCTCAACTGTAGGTTAGCCTTCACTGATCCAAACAGTATTTACAAAGGCAATGTGCTCGTAGTTAACAAAGCCTAACTATAAGTGAATAAGGATTTAAAAGGACCTGAAGTTTTGGTACATTGCCATCCTGTTATGTTGGATAATTTGGCATTAGGAGGAAGAAAACATTTCTCTTGTTCCAGTGACTTTGACTTCTGGAAAGTCAGTCAGCTAGCAGCTACGAAGCCTGAGACTAGCTCTGTTGGAACGCTACAAGCTAGCTGTAATTTATAAAATGAAATTACTGTATCATCAGACATTAAAGAAACATGCTATGTTGAAGGGCTGGCTTCTCTGAATGCAGCAGTCAGTATGTCCTCCTTCTAAGTTTCATTTCCGGTGTGGAATGGTTTGTTTTTGTTTTGACCAGAGAAGTAGGCGGCAACCTGACACGGCCGTTTTGCCCCTCGCCTCTCAGTTTACCAGGCAAACGGCAAACCAGCAGGTGTTTGCAGCAATGGAAGCAGGTCAAGAGAAGTGGTTCAGATAGAAGTGATTGTACCCGCCCTAAAAAGCCTCTGCATGTTTCTAATAAGCTCCACGAGCAGAAACGTGCTCAAACTAGGATCAATATTGGAGATGCTTTTGAAAAATGGAGAGAGGTTAGAACACAGAAAGGTTTACAGACCCATGCAGAGCTGGATAAACACTGAAGCTACAGTGTCCACAACACAGCAATCCTGCGTGCACATTGACTCTAAGGAGGAGGGGGGCGGGGGAAGGACTGCAGTACCCATTTTAAACACTAGGTGTCAGAGTTACATACTGCTCCTTTAAAGGCTACGTTAGTGCTATTTTTACAAAACAATGTATTGCTTAACTTTCCCAAAAAAAGTCCACTGATATACAAACTTTAATATATTGTAGTCAGTTTATAAATGTTGCTGAGAGAAGAAAAGCCAAAATGCCCAAACACAGTCACATAGGTGTATACTGAATGTAGTCTAAGTATTGCAGGTCTGGAACTGTATTCTACATTGTAGGTTATTTAACCACAGATATTACGTGAGCTACTGAAAGTCACATTTTCCGCACTGAGAATTGTATTACTGCCTGAATAATCACATGACATTAGAAGAGTGCAAATACACTGAATATAACATGCTTGATAAAAGAGTTGTTTTGCGTCCTCCAACTTTTATGACATCTTAAACCTGAACAGGAGTGAGTCTAACAAACTGAAATCATTAAGAAGCAAATGAAAATGTTGAATATGTTTAAAGAAATCCACCACAGGGCTGATTTATTTCCACATTCAGTGATTGCAGGCTGCTACGTTAGATTTCACAGTGAATAAAGGAAATGTTAACTGCGCTTGAGAGGCAGATTTCAATAAATAATGCATGTTGGCTTATTTTTTCTTTCTTGCTTTTTGGGTCCCTTATACGTGCAGAGAAGTGGTACAAATGAGTGAACAATATTCAGACCAGATGTGAGCGAGATCTCGGCGGTGCAGTCGGGTTCAACGAGAGGAACACAGTGAGCATACATGCGTTATGAGCTCAGACTCAGAAATGAGGAGCAATGTGACACAATTTTCAGTTTTTCTAATCGAGTTTCACCTCAAGGATTCACTACTGGATTTCTAATGAGAGCAAACATTTCTGACCTGTATCCACTCCCTGACGGTGTCGTCGGAGGGCGTCCAGCCGTTCTCCTGGTAGTTGAGACGTGATCGTTCGGGGGACCAGTTGGAGTTGTACTGGGAGGAGGCCGTGATCCGCTCGGAGGAAATTTCTCCTGACTCCATTCCCAGCGGCTCCAGACAAGCGAATTCTGCAAAAGACAGAAAAACTCCATTAGTAGAAGTTGCAGAGGCGGCATCAGCCATAGGACAGCGGGCGCTTTGGTCAAGGATGTGGATTTAAGTGATCATTTATTCATCACAGGAGAGGCAGTGATGTTACACTGAATATCAGCACTGATGGGATCTCGATTCTATGCAGCGAATAGTAGTAAGAAGTAAGAAACTTAACTAGTTCTTCAACTTAAATCTCCTGTTTTATGTCCTTAAAAGGATGGCAATAAAGTTTGAAACTCCAAACAAAAAGGTCATTTATGAGTTATTGCTTTTAAATTAAAAGCAGCATCATTCCTATACACATCAATAGTCAGGTCAAAAGAGAAATGTTTGTATTCAAAATGATTGTAAATGTTCCTTTATTACAAACAGGACAGGTTTATTACACACATCATTAGCTGAATGAACTGGATTTTGGTGTTTTGCTCATCGGGTTGTCGCCACTAATGGCTGAATTCATCATCGACCTCCGCGCTGTGTTCTGAAGGGGACTCCAAGTTAAAGTCACAAGTCTGTGTTGGAGGAGAAAAAGCCAATTTTTTGGTCTGTGAGTCATGCAGGGAAACAAGTGAGCATTGTGGGTAAAGTATCACTCAGACACTGTGAAGTGTCCGTCCCTGTCACCCTGCTGGTTCTCTCAGTCACAGAAGCGCAGGGAGTCGTTTCAAACGGCTCCCGTGGCGACACTTCAGAGGCTGTTTGGTGACACTGGCCTTTGTACAGTATTCATACATTTACACACTAAATCCGCGTGCAGACATTTACGGCTGAAAAACGCAAAATTTATCACCAGAGCTCATTTAAATTTCAAAAACAACATTCAGTTGAGTTTCAGTGAAGGTCTTAGTTTGCTGATAATATGATCAACACTCTGTGTTATTGTAAAGAGTCAATAGCTCATTTCAGACGGGGATATTTATGCCCCTTTCACGTTTTAGCCTACAATCTGAATTTTAGGGAGGCCTATTGGGGGGGCGAAATGATCCCCCTCTGTACTGTCTTCAGAGGTAGTATCAGAGGCGAGATGGTTTTAGTTGAGCCAGGGAGGGAGCACAGCGCTGTGTGTGTGCATGTTTGACTGTTTGTGTATGTGGAGCCCCCCGCTGTGCCGTGTTTCCGCAATGTGAATTCACAGACCTGGACACCGCTTTTATACTGTTGAGGAAACAACATGAACGTCCAAAGACGTGATGACGGCTGAGCTTAGTGATGGCACTTTTGCAAAAAAAAAAAAAAAATAATAATAATTCTGAAAAGGGCTAAAGAAAGTAAATTTATGTTATTGTCAAACTCCTTTGTATTTAGATTTGGACATACCAAATATACAAAAATGCAAAAATACAAAAATGCCTTGAGTAGTTTTTGCTAACGCGAGAAATAATGTCTTTAAAATCTATGGAATGACATCACGGCTTGGCTCAGACCCCAAGTTAGCAGGTTCTGTCTTTCAGACGTTAAATGCAAAGTAGGCAAACTCAAATATCCATCCATATTTGCACACTGGATATCCAATCATAAATATTGAACATTTGTTTAATATTTACTTTTCACTCTAACTGATAAATAAGGCTCTCCTCTGAGGAAAGTCTATCCACACTCTGCTGGGCTCAGGAAACCTGTATCAAAACAGCTTTTGAGCAAATTCTAAATACCCGTCTGCATCTCTGAGGCGGCGGTGTCCATTCTGTAACAGCAGGGGAGCACGGGGAAGGAAGAGGGAGTGGGGGGACTAAAGGAAACTTGAGTGTTTGTGTGCGTGTGGGAGGGCTGTCTGGAGACACAAGGTCTGCCAGACTGACACAAACACACTTACATCATTCAGAGTTCCACAAATAAATTAGTGGGAGAAAGTTTGCTTGCAACATCGCCGAATGACTGCGGCGACTCGATTTATGGCGTTCGTCATCGATGTTGTTTCCTTGACGAAATCTGGACCCACATCTTTGTTTTCAGAGATTTTTTAAACTTTATCTTTCCAGTAAGGTAAACATTAAACACCATCCTGTTGCTACACCAATATATTATCTTGCATTTCTGTTCCCTAAGCCTGCAGTGGATAAGCTTTTCTCATTTTTATTCATGAGACAACCTCCGGGTCTCCCTCACAGCGGGCATGAAGGACAAACTTCAACCCCGTCACTGTACCTCTCCTTTCACAAACTAAAAGAAAAGGATGTAAACTGACGCCCCCGCCGATCACTCAGATGATCAACGGCTCAGCTGGAGGCTATTTCCAGTGGGGATGACTGGGACAAAGAGACAAAACTGTAAATTCACTGCAGCAAGAAGAAAGTTTGATTCCTCAGAGGCTGTAAAGATGCTGCGGGAAGATTGCTTGAAGGTTGTTTAGAGAAGTGGTTCCCAACCCCTGAGACATGTTGAATATGAGCCCCTTCATCACCCATCAGGTCCAAAATGTAAATGGATTCAAAATGCCTGTGATGAACTTTTAGCTAGCTTTGCAAATCGTTTATCCATTACTTTTGTGAATGAAACTATTGCTTTATAGCGTTCATTAAGCTAGCTAATTATGTCAACAATGCATCGCTAACATTAGCTAACTATTTAAACTGTTTAGCATTTATTTAGCTAGCATCATAGTCTGACCATTTGTTCCCTATTTACGCTGATTAATTCAACTTTTTATCCACAACCACAGACTAAATAAGATCTCTTACTCCACTTAGAGATAACTATTCAAACGGTTCAGCGGTTTCTTAGCTAGCAATGTAAACCGGCTAATTATCTAAGCTGTTAATAACCATTAGCATCACTCTTAGCTTCCCACTTCCACAGTAGGGCCTATCCATTACTTTAATTTAAAACTTTCAATGGTTTGTCATCTATGTTCCTAACCTTACTGTTTATATTACAAGTTACATACTGTATCATAATGTTTATCCGCAGATTTAAGCTAACAACAGTTTCCCGCTAACAACTGAATTTAAATGTATTTGGCAAACTATTTCAAGCCAATGTTTTCATTTGAGAAATCTACAGGGAAATGTGACTATTAAATTAGTTTAACTAGCCTATTTGAACCATCTGTATTCACACTTTACACCATCTTTAAAGCTATGCTTATAGACTTTTTCCTACATCATGTGAGAAAAAGAAAGTTGTGTTCAGACGTTACAGCAGACTCCATTTGTTGATATTTTTCCTAACTAGAAGGTTATCCTATTTTTATCCTATTTGTGCCGTTAAAATCTTTCCATATACCTCCTGGCAAAGTGCTAATGTAGCCTACAAGTACCGCTGGCTGTGAATTAGTGGCTTATAGCCATCAGAGTGGTTGTAAAATTTAGAGAAAAGATAATGAGATTTGGTTTGGTGAGAGGCTTTAATTCAATCTGCTGAGCTTAGACGGGGTCTGAAGGCAAAGCAATTGTGACTGTGTGTGTGTACGTGTGTGTGTGTGTGTGTGTGTGTGCTACTAAAGCTAACATAATTAGAGCTTTGTCTAACACCAGTGCTGCTCCCAGCCATTCCAGTTAAGACTAGAGGGACCGATTTATCTCTCACACACACACATGTGTAGAGTACGGACACATTTGATACATGTAGACCACATTCATGTTTTATCACCTTGTCATGAGCACTAACCATCGACAACAGAGAGCACACACACACACTCACACACATATATGCGGACATACAACAGACACATCATCTGCCAGTGGCAATAGCAAACAATAGAAAAACAGAAGATAATTGCTTTGACCCGTCCGGGAAAAAATGTCCACATAAATGTGTTAGTCAGGTAAATTTTTCACTCCACTGCATTCTTAGATGTGGCATCAAATATACTATGCAAATTAGCCAACAGCTTATTTGTCAAATGAAAGGGTAAAAAAAAAAGCTGGAAAAATGTTCTGAATGAATTAGAAAACAACTGTATCTCTGGTGATGCTTCTTTTTTTAATTGAATGGATTTTTTAAAATCAAGATCTTAACTGGCCCTATGATTGACTGGGTGTACTCCGCCTCTCACCCAATGACAGCTTGGATCGGCTCCAGCCCCCTCATGACCCCTAACAGGAAAAAGAGGTAATAAGAGATAATGGATGGATGGAAGAGCTTAACTGGAACCATTGTTTTGTCGGCCAACATGGCTAAAAAAAAAGGCTTTAAAGATGCTCAAAAAATGTAAACTTTAACAATGGCTCTCAACTGGTCTACCCTCTCAGGACCCACCACCAACTCCTCCATGAGGAATCAAGACCCAAAATGTCTGATATTTTTCAACCAATCAGATTTCTTCAATGAGAATTTTTTTTGCAGTTTTGACCTCAGACGGTGCAATACATGTGACAGAACAAAGACACAGAATTCAACAAACATGTTTAAAAAGCGCTTCATAGACTTTGACAGAAATTGTTTTCCATGCACATATTCACGACCCACTGGAAACTGCTTTGCGTCCCACTTTTGGGTCCCGACCGACCAGTTGAGAACCCTTTTTTTTCAACCAAAGACAAATAGAAATCTATGTGCTGATTTTTTTTGGGGGGGGGGATACGATAAGAAGATCCAGATTATTACTGAGTGGCCTCTGAGACAACATTGGAAAAACTGTGAATAACATTGTTTATACATAAAGCTGCCTGAACACTCTGTTCCCTTATCATTTAGGCCGAGCTGTTGTCATAAGTCAATCAGATGTCTCCATTTAATGAGGAAAATAAAGATTAGAACACTTTCCCAGACCACTGTGTGCACTTGGGACACTTAAAGCTGCACAGTCAACTGATTGAATGTCTCTAAATATCAATTTAGTGGATTCTAAAGTGAAAGTCGTGTTATTTCTCCTCTTAAAGTGCTCATGTGAGCTACTGTGGGACCTTATGTAAACCCAGCTCTCACATTCCTATACAGGGGTCACCGGGGTTGAGGTTACAAGAGTGCAAAAACCATACGGGCCAACATAACTTAAATCTCTACAGGCATTCAAACGAGGTCCCTCAGCTTTTTTTAAAATAACACTCGGGCTGCATGAGAAAACGTTTGTGGTAAAATCCTGATCCGTGAAATCACCCGAATGTATCGTACAAAAGGAGGAGATAAAGACTTAAAAGTGGGTCAAAGAGATGAATATAAACCACTTTTAAATCAGAAGCAGATCACATTTTTAATTTAAAGTTACAGTCAAGAGATAAGACACATATATACGGTTTGACGTCAGATTCAGATCTTGATTCTGATACTTGAAATTGAAGCCGGCCTGAATCAAACTAAAAACAGTTCCTTCAGTTGGTTTCATCCTGCAGGGAAACATCCCAGCACTACAGACAAAGGTTTAAAGATCAAGTCATTCATTGATTATAGGAAATGTATTTCTACTAGGGCCCAATTGATACAGGATTTTTAGGGCCGATACTGATATGGAAATTAAGGAGAGAAAAAATCTGATACCGATATATTGCTATGGTGCAAAGTGGAGAAATACCTTGCGCATCTATTCAACCAGACAGATGCCTCCAAGAGGAATGAGTCTATGAAGGTCAAGTGCTGAAGTGTTGCCAGTAAATATATGTTTGCAAGTCGAGTGTGGGAGTTTGCTTGCATATTTTAAGAGGTTGTTAAAAGTCGAGGGGACAGTTTTTAATTCTGTGTTTTTTTTCACGTGACAAAAAAAACATCCAGGAAATGAACCTTGCTCCTTTCTACTGCCAGATGACATGTCCCCCCTCCCTCTCCCCTTATCACTTATCCAGCTGCTCACCCTCGTCCTCGTGTCCCGGGGGGAGGCTCCTCTCTCGGATGGTGTAGTTGGCGGAGAAGCCCTCCCTGGCAATGGCGTTGTCGGTGGTGATGGTCATGGACAGGATGCCGGTGTAGGAGATCACACGGCCCGGGGACGTCTGGCCACAGTACCGGCCAATGTGGGGACCCACTGAGGGAGGAAGAGGAGGAAAGGAGGTCAGACATAAGAGAAAAACGAGGAGGAAGAGGAGGAGGAAAATTTAAGCACAGAGAAGAAGTGGTGGAGACACAAAGGGAGTGAGAGATGGAGCAGGGGAGGTGAAGAAAAAAAAAGAAAACGTCAGCTTCATCACTCATCACCGGCAGAGTGCTTTTTATTATTCACTTTGTCCTCCTCTGCCCTCCTCGCTCTGGGAAATGTTTCGTGACTTTTGAGTGCAAAAAAAACAAACCACAAAGACGAAAGGCTTTGTTTTTTCTCTGCACAGAGCTCCTGTTCAAACATGTCATATTTAGGTTAAAAGCAGCCCAAAAAACCCACAGCGTTATTTTGAACCTGTTGTGTTTCAGAGTTTTCAGACATGCACAGAGAGGTGACGATCCTCCTGTCAGCACAAATCTCTCACTTCTTATGAGTGATGTGGCACCTTTCAGACGGGAATAAAGGTGAGACCGCGGGTTGCAAAAAACACCCATTTTCAAAAAAACATATTGTGTGATACAAACACTATTTATACGCTGCATATTTCAAGTCAGACACAGAAAAGTGGAACGAGTTCACGTCAAGACGGAGTGTTAAAAACTTTATGTTTTGTCCTCCTGTTAAACGCACGGTATCTAAACTCCACCACCAGGGGGCTCTCAATCACAACAATAACAAAAGATGAAGTTGAGGCTGGCGGGGAATCATGGGAGTGACGCCTCTGCTACTCTCCCGCCACCCTTAATGAAACTGAACTCCGAGCTGAGCGTAGTAAAGACGAACGGGTGAAACCGACCTGAGGAAGAGAATATGTTTACAGACGATGTAACCAAATATAATTTACATGACGTTTTTAATCCCAGCAGCAGATACAACAACAGCACGGCAGCTTTCAGCAGCAGCTCATGCTTCATTATGTAACGCTCTTTGACGTTACATCCGGTGTTTCCATGGCAACTGTAAACATGTCGTGTCCGTCATGGTGGCTCATCCGGATACAACCATAAAACTAAGAATTTCTCTGGCTTTGATAACTTTTGGAAATATTTGAGGTAATTTAAGAACTCAACAAAGTTTCACATCCACAACTTTGAGTCCAGGTTGTTAAATATAAATGAATCCAGAACTCATGACTTCTTTTTATGGGATCTTCATTATGAAATAACTCTCTTATAATAGGATGCTATGTTGTGAAAGGAAAGACGTCATGGACAAAGATGTAAAAGGTCATTTCTTGCCTCAAAAGACTCCTAGAGTTAAAAAAAAACTTGAATTAAATTCAGGAAGAATGATATGTGACTCAATATTTAGCAAATAAAAGTAATAAAACTCAGACCGAGAGTTCACTCCTGGCTAAAGCAGAAAGAAGAGCAGACCCTTCAACATTTCCTTCCAGTTTCGGTCGCTCACATATTACATTCGAGGCACAGAGCTGAGCCTCCATTTCTCACAGAGATAAATCCCTTCAGTCCCCAGAGGTGGTTTAACAACCTTTACTGCAGTTTTTTTACAGGTGTGTTTTTCAGAATCCTCAAAAACTTTTCCTGCCCATCGGGGGAGACAAACAAGGAAACGTTAACCTCTGAAGTTTCCATTTCTTAATAATTTAGAGAAAAAGACTGGCTGTTACTTTGGGGAATACAATATTGTTTTTGAAGAAATTCTGCATTTAAACAAAAAGTAATTTTCCCTTATTACTCATGTTTAATGATAAGCTTGTATGTTTGAATGCACAGCTTCCACTGAGTGATGCTACTTTTTGCATGATGGGAATAATGTGTAGCAATTATAGTAACTATAATTCCTCTAGGGGCAATTTGTATGGCGCAGATTTAAAAAAATATGATTTTGGAAATGTGAACAAAACTGTCTTAAAATGGGCCGTCTAGGTGGATGACATGATGTGGATTTATCGTTCCTGCGCTCCAATGTAAAATAAGAAGCACAGAGTGGTGCTAACACCGGCTGTAACAACATGATTTTCCTACACGCAGCACACAGATGACACACTGTCTCATGTCGCCGACGTCTCCGCTTGCCCACAGTTTGCTGCCCATCTCATCCTGCTCATATCGGAGGGGAAACAATGCCAGGCCTGCGCTGCCTCCTGTTCCTGAGCGATACTGAATCAGCAGGACTCACCGAGGGAACACACAGTCCACAGTGAAGCCATGCATGCTACAAAAAAACGTGATTTTCCCTTCAGCTTCAGGGGTAAAATGAAAAATAACACGAGGCGATCACATTGGCATGCAGAGCTTTTGTAATCTTTGCTGGATTATGTTTATCAGTTACAGTTAAAAAGCAGGTAGTGGCTAATCTGTGACGGATTACATTCTGAATTATTACAGCCTTATCAGAGGGGCTGTGAAATACGGCGGTCTGCATGTCGATGCTATCAGCTATAAAATGGGAAAATCCCTTCAAGCAACGCGGTTGCATTTACATTTATGTAGGACATGGTTATATCTGATGTGAAAAAAAAGAAAAAAAGCAGCTGAAGGAGATTTATTAGCAGCGTTTCATCGAGATACACAAACAGTATGTGAGAGTGTGAAATACAGATGAAATAATAAGATTCTACAAGGTTTCTTTTTCTACACTGTGCATGAAAACACTCATCAGGTTTGTGTGTTTGGATCCCACCAGAATACAATTATTTCCTTTGAAGAGCAGATTAAGAGCGTTCAAAGGGAGAAAGGAAGAAGAAAAAAAAAAACAGCAGTGCATGATGGGAGTGGGTTCATGTTAACAGTGTGGATGCGTTTGATGGGGATGAAAAACTACATCCTGGTCTTCACCCTGCTGCAGAGATGCTTTGTTATCTGCACTGACACACGTGTTCGTTCTGCAAACACAGAACCACGGGCTTCACAGCATCAAACACACACACACGCACACGCGCACACACACACACACACACACACACACACACACACACACACATCATTTGACAGGAGAAGCTCTGGCATGTTGTGTATGCTGGCACGTCTTTAAAGTGTGTGTCACTGTCTGTATACCTGTGCCAGTCTCCCTCTCGTTCCCATGCCAGTCTCCTCCCCTGGCAGTAACCAGGCGAAGCTTTGGGCAACTGCAGCGAGCATTGTGGGGCAGCCTGGCAGCCCACTCAGGCCTGTCCAAGGTATGTCTCACCCCACAATTATCTGCACGCTGTACGCCTAATTAGACAACAATAGGAGCCGTGGAAACACTGTCCAAACTCCAAACGAGGGGACGGAGCAGAGCGAACAGAGCGGGGTGGGGGGGGGAGGGGAGGCAGGATGTGTCTTCGTCATGCAGAGAAATGGTTTTAGTGGAGGAACAATGAACAATCTGTGGAGGAGTCTTTTCAGTACATCCAGCCTCCGTGTGTGCACGGGAGGATGAGGTTCTTTTTTTTTTTTTTTAAAGATGAAATTAAAACAAGTGAGTCACAGCAGAGTGATTAATGATGACTATCTGCTGTGATTGTCTCAATGACAGACGGGCTAAATGCACCGTTTAGGAGAATATGCTTCTCTGTTTAAAATCAGCTGAAAGGTGTCAGTAAAACACGGTTTTGTTGAGCATAATAAAAACAAGTCTAGCATCTCCTGTCTTGTGTTGTCAGATGCCTTTTCAAACACTCTTTATTTGACTCCAATCTAAAACTCCTTTCTATAAAGTTTTTAGAGGTCTGGCAGAATCTTTGTTTCCAGCCTTTAAGATGCATAGAAGAGGCTGAAATTCTGTTTTCTATAAAATAATCCAATAAATCTTAAGGTCGACTTCAGGATGAAGAACTGAAATCCTGGATACTTTCAAACTGTTAGTGTGCCACGTTCTGCTCCAGTTTCTAACCGCCATGACAGACACGAAAGGTTTATCTTTGCCAAGGAAACACCGGATGTTACGTCAAAGACTGCTGCATAAGAAAGTGTACTGTTGCTGTATGTCCTGCTGGGATTAAAAACATCATGTAAATTAGACTTGGATACATCATATGTACATAACATGTTGTCTTTATCAGGTCAGTTTCGCCCCGTTCGTCTTGGCTGCGGTCAACACTGAGTTTGTTTTTACCGGGGGGGGGGGGGGGGGGGGGGGCGGGGGTAGCAGAGAGAATCACTCCCATGATTCCCCGCCAGCCTCAACATCATCTTTTGTTATTGAAACCTTATTCAGAAACGTGCTCAAACTAGGATCAATATTGGAGATGCTTTTGAAAAATGGAGAGAGGTTAGAACACAGAAAGGTTTACAGACCCATGCAGAGCTGGATAAACACTGAAGCTTCAGAGTCCACCACATGGTGACCTGTGTGAGCATCGACTCTAGAGAGGAGGAGGGGGCGGAGGGAGACAGCTCTCTATAATGTTTTGAATTTGGACTGCAGTACTGTTTTTTTAACGCTAGCTGTCAAAGTAACATATTAGAATTAAATTAGGATGCTCATTGCACAACAGATAAAATAATAGTTTTGCGTCTTTGTGCGGGCTGGAAGTGTCCCAGAACTGTAAAGCAGGTAGGGTCTACTGAGCCAACCAATACAGAGGGATACAGAGCTATCCTAGAAATTCCTAAATTAGCAAGTAGATCCTTTCATAAGAGATGAGTGCTGCAAAATTTAACTCCGAAAAGAAGGAATACTGCAAAATGACGTTTTGAAATATTCCTGAAAAAATACATGAAAGTGCACCAAAAAAAAACATCCTGCTGTAGAAGATAATTCCACAAAAAAACCTCTAAAAATCCCAACAAGTAAATCCCTTCCTTCTTTACTTGCTTTCCTTCCTTCTCTCTCTCTCTCTCTCTCTCTCTCTCGTGTCTTTATCAACCTATTCTTCACCTCTGCTTTCGTCGCCGTCTCTCAACCCGAGCAGGTCCCACCACCTGCAGGGGAAACCATCCATCCTTTGTTCTCCTCCTCCTCCTCTCCCTCACCTCCGCCTGTCTCTGTCAGTGTCTCCTGTCTGTTCTCTGTCAACCTCTGCAGGGAGAGGCCGTCTCCAGCATTTCTTTCATTCCTTTTAATCTCCCTGCTGCTTCACTGCTCTGCATATTTACCCTCGAACATCTGTATCACCATTGTCTGCACACACCCTCCACCTGTGAAGAGGCAGTCCTGTTGCTTCTCTCGTCTGTCTGACATCGCACCCCCCTCACATTCTTTTGAATCCTCACTGCTCCATCTTGGAAATGCATCCGTTTTTTATAGCTTATTAACCATGACACTTTGTCATAGAGACGCTCAAAGTGTGAAACAGGAAGATAAAGTTCAGGAAATGCTTCAAAAGTTAAGATTTTGCAAGCAGACATACCCATATCTTATTCCTTTATGTATATATGTTTAGCCTGGATTTGTATTGTTTTTACATCAGGCACTAGAATTCATTACTTAGAAAGGGACCCATGTTTAAAAAATTTAATAAAATGCATCTGAATAAATGTCCTTGTACCATTTTGCATGCTTTTTCAGAGTCATAATGTTGGATTTTTGTCTGTGTTAGAGTGAATTCTGTGCAGAAATTCAATTAGTGTGGATGATTAAAGCAGTTAACAGAAGTAATAACTTTCTCAGTGTGTGGTATGCTGACTGAAATAGCACAGTTTAAGTGGTTGGGGAGCCATAGCAGCGGTGCATACATATCCCAGGATGCATTGCATGCATGCAAGCAGCTGCAGACACAGCCTCTCTCGCCTGCACATCTACAGCTGCATGCTTGCTTTAAATCACCACTGAATATCTAAGTCTGCAAAAACATCTTCTGCACTCATATTTTGAGATGCAACCAGCAACTCTTATGAAGTCAACTACTCGAAATTGCTTTTGCTGGAAGAAAACCAGATTTTAAAGCTCCGCCGGGATGCAACCCATCGACAAATGGGAACGTTAGATCCTAATGGAGAGATTTTTTCACAATATTCTTCCTTTAGGAATTGATAAGAAATAAGCTCTGATCTCTTGTTTTTTATCCATCCATACTTAAGAAACAGTTCCTCCCTTTTTTCCTCACCTGCAGGGAATCCATCCCAGATCTCCAGCCAGTCGTATCGGCAGAGGGCGCCCGGCGGCGGCGTGGTGTCGGGCTCCATGTCGAAGCTGTCGAACTCCACCACGATCTCAGACATCTTGGGGGCGAAGATCATGAAGGTGCAGTCCAGGTTGTTGGGGTACTTCTCTGGGAAGCCCGGGGTCTTTATGACGCCTCTGGGAGCCGTGAAGTTCCTGGAACATTCGGGACCTGCGATGCGGAGAGAAGATACGGATGAGTTTTCAAAATGTCACAGCGTGTTTGGACAGAGTTCAGCAGAGGTGTGAACTGTCAGAGGTCAGGGGTCGTAGCATCGTTTAACACGTTATTGACACATATTGAAGTCTTTTTGCACTCTTTGCTCTGAGAGTTTTCAGACGTTTGGATGGAAATAAAAGTGTATCAAGCACACATTAATACAAGTTAGATCTGCCTGAATGTCTTTGAAAGAAACCTCTGTTGCTTGTTTGGTTTGCCTTTGACCTTTTTTGTCTTCTCTGCTGCAAAACAAAGACATGTTGAAAAGTGAAATTCTTTCAGTTTGTGACCTTTCTGGGCTTCGAAAACATTGGCAGCTTTGATTTTACTGGAATAAAGATTAACTTTTTGAAGAGTCAAGAATCCAAATATTCTCCTGAACAACAAAGAAACTCAGAGGAAAATCACAAGATATGAAATTCCTCTTTTTTTTTTTCTTTGCAGTGACCTCCCACACATTTTGTCTAAAAAGAGGCACATGACAGTATCATGAAATAATAAGAAAAACACTTCACTGGATCCAGATTAAATGAAAAACAGTGTTTTCTTCCCAAACATAACCTTTTGTTTTATTGGCTAAAACACATGTCACCCCCCTCCAATCAGACCAATTGGTCCCCTCCCCTGCCGGAGCCGTCTGTGTCTGTGTTGTGACTGGAGGGGTGGGGGGACGTTATTGGCTGTCGCACGCACTGAGAGTGCTGTTTACAAAAGGACCGATGGTGGTCAACAAACAACAAACACACACAGAGAATGTACTCAGAGATGAACAAATACAACCCCATTAGCTCATTAGACACATGTGAACGCACACACATGCTACCCTGCATACATATCCCACCGTGACATCATCACCTGCACTCAGTGTGTGGTCATATAGAAGCAGATTTTTACGTTCACTTTGTCCTCTCAGGCAGTTTTTTGTGTTTCAACTAGAGCTGTCAGCATTCACTAGTTAATCAAGATTAATCAAAGTCTGAAATTAATGCATTATTTTTTTTACCATGATTAATCTCATGTGATTTTGTCCCTTCAGGCTCTCCGTAGATAGTGGTCCTCAGTGTCTCCCTGTAGTCTCAGTGATGTAAAAGAAGGACACTGCTGCATCTTTGAATGTCTCATTTCACTCATTCAAACTCTCAGACAGCTCAGCTGACGAGTCCAAAGTAATATCCACCTTATGACATCACACATTGACCTTATGACATCACACATTGACCTTTGTTACCGTTCCTTTCAGCTGGTTTACTAAAGTTTATGATCTGTAATCACTTCCTGTTTCTCTGGTTAATTTAATTCGATCTACCTGAAGGTCCTTGATTTATTCCAAAGTAAAAGCAGGGTTGGGTTCAAACAGGAAGTGGAATAGTTTCCGCTTAAGACAGTGCAGAAATTCAAAATAAAAGCATAACTAATTTTATTTTTTAATGTTTAATAATGGAATTTCAAACATGCAATTTAAAGTTTGATTAATCGCGCTTAACTATTAAAATTTGCAGATGAATCGCAATTTTTGTTTCAAAGAACTGTATTTCTCCTCTTGTGTTTTGACCCGTTAAAGTTTTGAATTGTTTTTCAGTTTGGTACTTTATAATCCAGTTTTTCTTAAGATTTATTTTTGGGCTGTTGTGCCTTTACTGGAGAGTTAGGACAGTGGATAGAGATGGAAGCCAGGGAGAGAGAGAGAGTGGGGATGGACATGTGGGAGCCGCAGGTTGGATTTCAACCTTGGCCGCCCACTTGGAGGACCATAGCCTCCGTACACGAGGCGTCTGCACTAACCACTGCGCCACCAGCTGCCCCAAGCCAGTTTTTAAAGCCGAGCGATATGAAGAAAACAAAGAGGGAATGTTGTGCTCAGAGGATCGACTCAAAGTGTGACGAAGGTGCTCTTTGGTTAGGAACAGAAAAAAAAACAAAAAAAACGAGGCACTCATCTGTAAAAAAGTAACTCATAAAAAAACAATTCTTTCCTCGTTCACACAGAAAAAAATCCCTGACAAACAACATCTGCTGTTTTTTTTACACCCTCCGATGACGATGATGATGTTTCATTTCTCACACTTTCATTCATGCGTTTTGCACGTAACACCTCATTAGTGATAAAACCCTCAGCGCTGTTGTGTTTACATCTCGGCCTTTTTTATATTCATCTCACCATTGTACTGTAGTGTAGTGTGATGTTGCTGTGATGGATTGTAAATCAGGCTGTGTTTCATTCCTTAAGGAGTTTATATATTTTAAAAAGCATTTTGACTACCAATAAAGAAGCTGGATTAGTAAATCACTGCTTCAAGAGGTGATGCTGCAGGTTCCCCTCTGGTGTCATTTCCTGGAAGCTTGTCCTTTGGCTTTCAATGGTAGAGAGATAATGTAGCATCAAAGGCACAAAAATGTGCCTG
Source organism: Labrus bergylta (assembly GCF_963930695.1). Lineage (NCBI taxonomy): Eukaryota > Metazoa > Chordata > Actinopteri > Labriformes > Labridae > Labrus > Labrus bergylta. The sequence continues at coordinate 9,050,449 of NC_089198.1, read as the reverse complement.
GGGGGCTAATGAGGCAAAGAATAGGTCAAGCAGATGAGGATCTGGCACACCTTTTTTGGGCTGCATCCAGCTTTGTATGATTATTGGTCAAAGATTTTTGATGTTTTTATCTAGGGGTCTCCTCACCTTACCTTTTGGATGCTCTTAAAAAGGATGTCAGTCAAATGGTAATAAAGCCAATGGCTTTGTTAGTCTGAACGATTACAGCAAATAAACTCATCCTGCTCGACTGGAGATCATCCACCTCTTCCTCCCTGCTTTCAAAAATGGCTCAATGAAGTGGATGTTATTGCACAAACGGGGAGGATGCGCTTTCAAAGGAGATTAAGATGATAAGATCTCCAAAGAACGTGGCTCTCTTTTTGGACTATTTGGATAAAAACACAACTCTAAAGTCTTAATGTTTGCAGACAAATGAGCAAATTTCAAACAGAGGGTCCTGCTAGCGGAAAAGTAAAGAACCCTGACCTTGTTTTTCAGCTTTTTTATTTATTTTTATTTAGCCAAATTATGTGCACCAAACGTACCAATCATCGACAATCAATAGCCTTGATTCTGTACATGCACTCCTGCTGTTTTATCAAATAATTGCCTCAGCTGACTGACATATCGAGCAGTTAATACACTTCCTATTGACAACTATCTCACACAATCCCTCTTCAAAAATAGCATACTATCCCTTTAAATTTAGCCAATCTTGCTGCTGCACTTTCTCCCTTAGGATTGGACTTGTCTGCTTTTTTAATGCTTTTTTTTTTAATGTATTTGTAAAACTTTGTTTATAAGATAAAGATGTGTTGCAGGTAGGCTAGTAATACATTTCTGGCATTATCCATTTACTTGCAACATTTGTTGAAACATGTACGTGCCAAGGTTACCTTGCAGCTTGTTGTGATAAGTTTACTGTTGAGACTGTGTAGGCTCTCGGGGACTTTACTAATGATGTTACAAAGGAGCAGAGAGCATTATGCAAGAGAGACTCTGAAGTTACAACTCAGACGAGACTCCGTCAGGCGGCTGAGGGGAGTTTATAGGATGAAGTAGGATAATGAAATAAAAACCTCTGAAAGTAACAGAAATTTCACCGAGCAGGAGCAACACGTTGCAGAAATGTCTCCTGATAAAAGTTGAGACGGAGCGGTGGGTGTAGACGGCAGCTGTTGTGTCACTGTCGCTTCTTGTACGCAAGCTGTTTTCTCCAGTCACACACACACACACACACACACACACACACACACACACACACACACACACACACACTCTGTCAATACTGCTGGTGAAAAATCTCTGCGTCGGCTCGCATCAGTCAGACGGCGACTGGCAGCTCACACCTCCGCTGTCAAAAAAGTGACATGAGCGAGTTTACGAGACAGTGACTGATCTCTGCGGGACAAAGACGACACGAGGCGCGGACCAGGGTCAACAATCCCTCGGAGGCAAAGGTCCTGTGTGCCTGTGTGCGTGTGTGTGTGTGTGTGTGTGTTTCTGTGTGTTGGGGGCGAGGCTGTTATGTTGCCAGGCCAGATGTGACCTGTACGTTATCTGAGCATGCCTGTTAACATGAATGCACACAGAAACACAAGACACACACACACACACACACACACACACACACACACACACACACACACACACACACACACACACACACACTCTGCAGTGGAAGCCTTGCTGTTGACACAGGTGGTGTCATTAAAAGGGCGACATGATAAATGATGCGGAGGAGACGAGGCAGGCTTCGATCCTTCTCAGCTGGAACACTTGCCACTTTGTGTGTGTGTGTGGTGTGTGTGTGTGTGTGTGTGTGTGTGTGTGTGTGTGTGTGTGTGTGTGTGTGTGGGTATGCGTGTGTGTCAAAAGTGCAGATGGGTTAGATAAATCTGTTCATGAGCAATCGTCCCCGTCTTGTATATTCATCAAGGTCAGAAAATTAATGTGATCGTCGGGGCAAAAATCCTTGAAAGCTCCTAAAATGCTGATCTAACTTCTATCGTCTTTGCCATGAGAACTGAAGCTCATGTGCCACCAAAGCTTATTGTTTGAGTGCTAAAGCTGATCTTTAGGACAATGCTGTGGATAAGTGACAAAGAGCACCTCCTGATCTGAAGACTAGCAGGAAGGAGCAACAAAAGCTAAAAACATCAACATTTAAAGCATGAGAAACTGCTTATTTTCAACATGATTTTACTCTTTAAAGGTCACATATTCTCCTCCTTTTCCATAAGTTTAAATAAGTCTCAGAGCTCCTCAAAACATGTGAGTGAAGTTTCTTGTTCTAAATCCACTCTGATCCTGTATTTGATCATGTCTATAAACCCCTCTATTTCAGCCCTGCTCAGAACAGGCTGTTTCTGTGTCTGTACCTTTAAATATGTAAATGATCTGTGTCTGATCACGCCCCCTCTCTGGAAGGGCTTGGTGGACAGTAAAGTACAGACGCTGACCAAGTTGCCGCTTTTAAGTTTGCATCACCACCATGTTGTCAAGTCCACTTTTTGTTCAGTCTATGATTTTATCTTGAAGTAAAATAACTTTTTCCCTGATGCTGAATCAAACATTCACTCCGATTAAATATCTACAAAAGACACATTTGCGCCTCAAAATGATCCAAAACGACTCTGTGCTAAATCTGCCTGAATGGTTTTTTGATCGAGGTTGAATATATTGTGTGTTCAAGCATTCTTGTAAATGTGTAATATAACCAACAGGACTCTCCTTAAACCACATGGTACATTGCTCTCGTCTCTCATTGGCTCATTCCCCGTCCGTCCATCCTTCTCTACGTCTCTGATCTTTTTTATCAACGACCCTTCAATCAGCCAAACCACCGAGACATGTGTTTCTGGTTTTTTCAACCCTACAATAAAACCAGAGAGTTTTTGCAAATATAGATCCAGGGCGCTGAAGAGGACTCGCTCGGCTATCATTTATATCTGATATGTATTCTGTGGTCGGCAGAGGGTGGAGTTACGCTCGTGGTTTATGGGTTATACGAGAGGCGGATGTGCCGTAGCTTTACAGACCAGGGCTCATTAGACAGAGATTTACCGCCGCTGCCACAGTGACTATCTTTATCTCCGTACGAGGGTTTCTGCTTTTTAGTGGTTTTCTCATCATAATGACAGACATGGAAGAGAAGGACGGAGGTATAGAAAGCATGAAAGATAAAAAGACAAGACTGGTACCATACCGCATAAAACCAGGTACAGGTCCTGATGAAGAGCCGGGTCGGGCTTGAAACTTTGTGTTCTTTGATGAGTATGGCAAATAAATAAGTTTATATTTGGGAGCCATAGTGTTGCAAGTCTTTGTGCATCATACGGTACAATACCATACCAAACATTATCATATTAATATCACCTCATAATATATATTAAGGTACAATATGGTGTGGTATGGTATGTTACCATACCAGACAATACAATAGGATATGATAAGAAACAACATGACACAATACGTCAAATACGATGCTATAAGGTTTTTTGAGACACCATTTTTTATATTGTAAAATTACATTGTTTAATATCAAACTTTTCTGGCTAATACTTTTATCCAAAGCAACTTGAAATAAATTAATTCAACCAAAAAACTAAAAATTTACAAGAAATCCATCAAAAGTCCTGAACGTCCAGGGAGGTGTCAAGTTGGGTTTTTGAATGCGTATAACCAGCAGGTGCTGAGAGAAGCTAAGGCCATACTTGATATCTCAGATCACTCTCCACAGTGAGTTTGACCTGCTACCCTCAGGTCGTCGTTTTAGAGCTCCTGTGAGGAAGACTAAAAGACTCCAGGTCTCATTTGTATCAAGTGCAATTAATATGTTAAACAACAATTAGCCATTTGTTGCTCTTTTTTCCACTTGAATTGCACACGTCCTCTTTGCACTTTAATGAGCTGGTAGGAATTCCCATTTTGGTTTTATTACGATGTTTTATTTGGGTTTACATTTTGTTGTGTTGTCTGATTTTTTAATTTAGTTTTGGTTTATGTTTCATGGTGATGTTGTCCTTGGGTTTCTTGTCTTCTGTGTGATCCTGCTGCATTGCAAATTTCCCCTTGTGGGACAATAAAGAATCTGAATCTGAATCTGAACTGCAACAAATGACTGTAAGCCTGTGATTCTTTCTTTAAAAGCCTCTCCATCACTTCTGGCTTATAATGTGTGTTTAATGTTTATTAAAAGTACAAACATACTTAAAACTGCATAAACAGTACATGGGGCTGGTGTCTTTAAATTGGTGAGTAAATCTCATAATATTGCCCTGAGATCAGATCTAAAACAGTCACAGAGAGATAAATAGTACCAGAGAGACGAAGCGTGGGGGGGGGGGGTGTCTCAATAGAGTGAAGAGCCTGTTTGGAACAGAACAGCGGCTCCATTTAGCAGCAGCTTCAATCTGCAGCTCTGACTGTAATGGCTTTTAAATGTGGTGAGGAGGAAAGGCAGCAACATGGCAGGGGATTACCTGAGTGAGTACAAGAGCTGTTTTTAACTTGTTAGAGGGTGGAGGACCCATATTTAGGCCAACACACACACTCACACACATACACATGCACACATGCTGCCCTAGTTTCAACACCCCTCTTGTATGCCAAAGCATCCATCTCATCTGCAGGTCACCCCTGTTGCCACCAAGGACAAACAGCACATTAGCTAAATGAGCCTGGGGTCCCATGCACCTGTCAGCATGTGTAAGTGTGCATGTGTGTGCATGTGTGGGAGTTCTGTGTGTGCAGCAAAGGAAGCCCGATATAAACACTGAAATGCAAAGAAGGACAGTTAAAAGACAAACATGAGAAAGACAGAGACAGAAGAATCTGTGTGAATTTACAAAAAATAATCATTTTTTTAATCCTTCTGTTTTCTGGTTATTCATACACTAAGGTTTGCAAATCCGTGTGCACAAATTGGCAGACTGTGAACATGGTTTCCTATACTGTGCACAAGGTTTATAATCCATGCCCAAGGGTTTGTAAACACTATATTGTAATGCAAATCAGTACGCACAGTTTGTGCAAAGTGCAAAGTTTTCAAATCAATGCAAATTCTAATTGGCAGTCTGGGGACATTTCCTAAACTGTGCAAATCTGCGCGCTAAGATTTTTAAACCGTAAGTATAGATGTGAGAAGCTTTTTATTTTTTCTTACTTGAGACTTCAGGGGCTTCTTACATGCGTTACGTAATTCCACTTAACAAGTATATTTAACACGTGCTTTCTTTGGCCTCGAGCAACCTGATCAAGCCGGTTTTTCTGTGTGTTTTTTATACATAATCCCATGAGGCCACATCAGGGCTTCAGATATGTACTTGACAAATTTTAACTGGAAGAATTGAGGCTGAACGGACTCATCATTTTAATTATATTTACCTCTTGAAGTTGGTTGTTTATTCTGCTGTATTACAGCACCAAGATCAGGTGTCTACTTCATTAAAAAAACACAAGAAGTTAGACTTTGTATTAAAGGAAAAACGTCACTCTGAATGTATGAATCCAAAATAAATATCTCATCCTTGTTGCAGTTTAAGTATATCTTCATAAATTCCCACTAGGAAAATGTTCAGGACCGATGTTTCCTCTGAGCCGACACTCAGCTGACCTACTTTGAAAGATTTATTACTCGGGCTTTCTAATAACATCCTGTCGTTCATCAGTCACCGCTCCACTCTTTGCACTCTGAAATTAAACTCGATAAAGTCAGAATTGAAAGGTGTATCAGAAGTAAGGCTGTGCTTTGTAGTTTGGAGAGAACTTAGCAGTGCAGAGCCTGGAGGAGCTCTGACCCCGCTCGTATTTAACTCCTCATTTAAGTGAAAAAAAGAAGAAGAAGCACTCCGCTCTCCATTTTTCATGTTACAACACAGCACTTATCAACGCAGGTCCACATGGGGATTGTTATTCTTGGATCCTGTGATTCTGTGAATGCTTATTGCTCCCAAGGGTGCAAACAAAAAAAAAAAAAAAAGAAGGACGAGGGACCTCACATATACAAATGTTCCCCTTTGTAGCTGATTTATCTTCCCGTCTCCATTAGTGGAAACTGACGAGTTCACAGGAGAGCCGCTGTTTGGCGGCAGCTCAAGTGGACCCAAGAGGGAAGAGCAAAATACAAATGTAGGACACAGGAGCGAGGAGGTCCCTTCCTCGACAGGCCCTGTTTATTTAGGGTCTATCCTGCGAGCATCCTGCCCCAGCTGGGACTCACCGTTCCTCCAAAGGAATCCTGGGGCTTTGAGTTTATTTAACGTGCAGCTTTGAGGTCAGTGTACCAAGAGGTTCAGATCACGCTGTTTGGAAAACCTTTGGCCGTTATTAACTATATTCTCCGAAAAGGTTATTTTTAGGATGCTGGTAACTGGGCTGATCAAATATGGAAGATAACAGTTACCTGGAAATCCTAGAAACGAGTCCTATAGTGCAAGAAAAAAACCCAATTCAGAACATGTGACTGAAAGAAAATTAATGTGGACGTAAAACTGACAGAGGAAGGACATAAACGTCTGTAAAAACTGCTTAGTCATGTTAAGTATTTCTCATTTTTGTGCTTTTTATTTTTTAAACTCTATTTTATATATTGTAATAGCTTCTTATACTGTATTATTTAAATTGTTGCTAGTTTTGCTTTATTTCCTTGTTAATTGTTTAGCACCAATACACCAAGTCAAATGTGTAAAAGTACTTGTCAATAAACCTCGATTCTGATTCTGATTTAATTATTTTCCATTGGGTATCTCTATAGCGCCAGTCAAGGCTTGTATTCCTTTTTTGAGTGACGACTGAGACACAAGTACGTCATGGTGTCTTCACAGCTGATATGATTTACTCTCATAATCAAACACCCTGACCTCAGACTGATGGATTTGTCTAGCGCAATACAGCTGGGATGAAAAATAAATTTAGTACGTTTTGTTGCTGTTGGCGGAGACAGAAATCTTTCAGAAATTCATAAGACAAAGAATAAAGAGATGAATTACTGCCTCGGTAGAGGGGGGGCGGTTGATTGGTTAAACGTACAAAGGACCTTAAGTTTGTGTCCTGTGGTAAACTAAACGTATGTACTCAATCTAAAACTGGCCATGAAGTTTTTCTGACATGCTTTCATACCACATTTCATAGGATGCTTTTAACAAGCTCTATTTGTTGTAAACCCCTGAGGGACTTTAAAGGTCCCATATTCTTCTTTTTCTGGTTTTATATGCTCTTTAGTGTGTTTTCCAAGTGTCCTGTGCATGTTTAGGCACATCTATGTGCAAAAATTCAAAGTCTGCGGAAACGCTGCTTCTCCTACCTCCTCCTGTTAGCTGTAGCATTAGCTGCATGTAACGCTCGGTTCTAGCCCCCCTCAATAAAAATTTGTCAGTCCGGCGTCATGGTCAGTGTGAGATCACTGATCTAAGCCCATTGGCTCGTTGTGGCCCAGCAGCTCATGTTGCACGCCCGTTAACTTCTGTAGCACGCCCACGATATGCCGTAGCCTGCGATAGCACAGTGTTGCTAAGGTGCTAATGTTTATGCTCCCCTCGGACGGAGCCAGTGGCTGCATTCCCAATATGGTAAAAGAGGCGGGACATTCCCGAGAAGCGCGCTGAGCAACTGACCAATAACGACAGAGCGGATCGGCAGACCAATCAGAGCAGACTTGGCCCACGTGGGGACTAACAGTGTGGGCTCAACAGAGTGCAGCTGACGGACTCAGAGCGTAGAGGGAGCAAGGAGGAGCAGTTCATGAAAACAGACACTTTTTTCAAACTTTATCTATTGTGAACGTACAAGTAGGAACATAGATTAAATATAAGAACCCCAAAAAGGGCAGAATACGGGCTCTTTAAAAAAAGCCTCCTTAAGTATGTAAAATGATTCAAAAGAAACCAATATTTATCACGATGTGAAGCGAGGTGATACATGACAAAGATCAAAAACCTGCGGTGTAAACTCAGTGACGCTCCAATTGAATTTATATCAGTTGTTGTCCATTAGACAGTATATCACATCCAGTGCAGGGTGTGGAAAGCTACGATTCTGTTCTAGCCTCTGAGCTGAATCTGATGTCCTGTACACACAGCTACCGCGGTGACATCATGACAGTACAGATCACACACCTGTCTTGAAGACCTCGTAGCGGACGGAGAACCCGGCCCCGTGAGTCTCGTAGTCTGACACGAACTTGATGAGGAGCTGGCTGCCGCTGGAGATGATCGGAGACGGTGCGATCTTGCCACAAAACTTTCCCAACATGGGTGACTGCTCGTCCCCGCCGTTGTACACCTCAACGTAGTCGTACCTGCAGGAGGAGAGAGGAGGGAGAGGTTAACAATACTGCAAAAAACAGGCGGTCAAATCTTCTGTGACATAAAGTTTATGATGTTTTTTAATGCACGACTACAAGGCACTGTGTCCTTTTTACAGAGTTGTAAAAGTCTATGTCTGCACACAGCTGCTCAACATATGCATTCATCATTTTGTTGTCTGAGCTTCTTTTATCGGCCAAAAAGCTCCAATAATAACTTGATTTTGTACTTTAAAAGAGACTTTTCTACTGCTTTGTAACTCAGTGACTACCAGGAAGCTAGTGTCAAGATCTGCAGACATGGAGGGTCTGCTAAAGGTCGCTCTCAAGATGCATTATGGGTAGTGTTAAACATTATGGAAATAGGCTGGAGAGCTTTTCATCATGCAAACTTTCTTGTTGTCATGACAAATGTTCCATTGGGTGCAATCAGCCCGAGCTTAACTTAGTAAAGAACAATTTGTGCACAGAAATATTTATTGTGTTGAACACCATGCTGTGTATAAAATGCTTCAACCACATACAGCACAAGTCACAGCTGCACAGCCCGAGGACGTGACCGTGCGCAGTCTTACTCCTTTCTTTGTCAGTGGGTGATGTTTGAGAGTGCTCTCTTTACAAATCTCAAACGCTTTGAACCTTCCTGCTAACAACACACGGCCAATAAGGCGCCGCATCTTTGATTTCTGTACGAAGAATGAAATGTGTTGAAATTAAATCTTTGCAAAGACAAGATTTCATCGACCTCGGCCAAATGATTTAGGAGAAAAGCAGCAACAATCATCAATTCTCTTCACATAAAATGAGCAAGACGTCAAAATGATGCAACAGAATTTTCCATCAAAATTCAACGTTGAAGCTCGTTGAGATACGAGCACTGTGGCACATGTGGAGATGGCTTTTAAAACCACTTTTTATATACATCCCTTAAACATTTTGATCTACGGAGACACACCCACACTGTGAAACCACAACAACAAATGACATTTACTCAAACAAACTTCCTGACTCCGACCACTTCCTGATTTTGACTGATTTTCCTGAATGAGGCGTTTTCCCCAAAATACCATTCTCTGGTGTTGCCTTCATGTCTTAATAGCTTCTCTTTATAGCTGTCTATGAGGAAGGGTTGAAGATTTTGACGCCGCAGCAGAAAAATCTGAGCGGATCAGTGAAGAATCTCCGATACAGCAGCTGTTAAGTGAATTATTAAACGTTTGATGAGGGGGGAGGAGGGGAGTAGCGACATCCACCTTCCTTTGCATGCACAATATATCAATATTTATCGTTTTCTATCGAAGCTGGCTTAAGTTAGTCACAGATGGTTTGTGCTAAACACTTAATCTCAAAGAACAAGAAGAAGACATGCAGATCAGAGCGTCTTCAGTGTGTGCACACAACTCCTCTGTCTCCAGTTTATGTTGCAGGACAAAGAAGAAAAACACCTCAGATTTATTAAAGTGCAAGCGTGAGCAGAGTCAGAACGTCGGAAAGATTGGACTAGTGAGGCAAAGGAGAGAGAGAGAGAGGCAGAAACATGAACAGCAGGCAGGATGGAGCACGGGGGAGGGAGGCGGTGAGCGTCCCGCTGAGCGCCCCCTCAGAGACTTCATCAGTCTCTGCTGTCTGTGAGGACCTCCCATCGTGGCCGCCCCACCTCATCCTTTACCAGCGCACACACCCTCTCTGTCCACCCTCTGTCCGCTCCACGACATCTCAAGTGTGCCCTCTGGTAATATATGCTGTGTGTGTGCGACTTCTGTGAAACAACATCTGCAGGTTTATTTGTCGTGTTTGTGCTTTTAATGCAGGTTTTTTTTTTTTGGGGGGGGGGGAGGGTTGTAAAGCATTCACACAACTGTAGGTGTATCATTAAGCGCACAACTCATCGTAAAGTGTGTGTTTGTGTCTAAACGAGCATGTAGTGTGTGTGCGGATAAACACCCCTCCTCTCCATGCACATCTTTTTTTTTTTTTAAGATTCATTTTGGTGCTCTTTCTGCCTTTATTTTAGCGATAGGAAAGTGTCAAATACTCAACAAAATAAAGCAAATCAAAGTCCATTTTTGGCGCTAGCTGAACGTAGAAGAGCCACTTAATTGGCTTTGAGGTATGTCTTATATTTAATGTCTTATTTAATGTTGCAATCCTTTAGATTTCTTTGTGTGACTCCTTTAAGATCTAGAGCCACTGCATCAGAAGCAAAAAGCAACAAATCAATGAAACGAATCACAAAACTATCTCTGATTTTACATTTCTTGGGAGTCTTGTTCCGTTTGCTCTCATACTTCCTGAAGAACGCCAAAACATGCACATGTAGTCATTTCAAGCCAATAAATCAGAGTTTGATAAGACGTAATGTTATCAAAATAAATCAGATGTTTGCTCAACTGTCGGACACATTTGAGTCTGCTGTGTTTGTTTTGACAGCAGACCACAAAGCTTTTGATTTGGATTCCACCACAAAGCTTGAAAATATAGTGTACAGCGTTCACAGACACATAGACCTTTTGTGTTACGGTGATAGTATTTGGTCACGTCTGTAACGTCCCTGTTGTGTATAAAAGCAGAGCCACTTATCTGTAAACTGTCTATTTACACACTTCAGGACTTGTTGAGCTCTTGACATACCGGCTCAAACTTATCAGAAATGTTTGATATTATTTGGATTAGACTGTAAAGATTCCTCACAGATAATCTGTGCTGACCATCAGTCCTGACCCGGCCTCAGATTTCTCCTCTGACACATGTAAAAAAAAAAATCCCCCACTGGAAATCGACTCCATGCAGTCTGCTGTTCTCCAGAGATTAAACCTGTGGAACATCTAACATGGAGAACATAGATCTAACATTTACATCACTGATCTGTTTTCATAGTGCTCACAGAGCTGGAGTTCGATGTTTTGTTGGCATTCTTTCACCATGACTCCCACATCTGATCCCCTCGAGTCGCCACATTTGTCTTGTATTATTGCCGTTCGGTCTGAAAGCACTTTGTGGCTGTTTTGATAAGTGCTGCACAAATAAAGCACATTATCCAGAACTTGTTATATGATATAACAAGCGTCTTCCTCTCGCAGCCAGCTGTAGAAACAACTTCCCCCTGCAAGCTGCAAAAAAGTAGTGCAACAGAAAACCTGGACCTGGAGTGCTTTTATCCGCTGTGTGTCCTTCAGGAAGACTCTGTTTCTGTACTCTGTTTTGAAACTGAGCTTGACCTTTTGACCTCTCTGACAAGGGAACACAGTTTATTTTTTCCCTAAGGTAGGTTTTCCATGGGTAGAGTATCAAAATGTTCCTGGGGCATGATCAGCAGTAAAAGCTCTCAGGTAAGCATGTGTGGAATCACAGGAATGTGTGTCTAACGAGGGCCGACAGAAATACAGATGCAGGATCAGGGCCTTCTGACCTTTAGCGGGATAAATAACCCAGCTGGGGTCAACGTTTCTGCTGTGGACTAAGAATAAAACGTGGTGTTTTTTTTTTTTCTCCAAGAGAAGCTTCATGAGCAGGTCTGGACTGAAGCTCGGACCGCCGCCTCGTCTCAGACTCGAGGAATTCCGCTGTTGACCGCTGATTTTGCTCACAGCTAACAGCGTTAGCGTGCAGACGGAGAGCTTGTTGGGTGGTGCCTTTTCAAAGGAGTCTCTTCATGAGTTTGGACATGGGAAATGTGTCTCCCTCCTCACATCTCTCACAGACATCTCAATTCGGTCTCTCTTTGTGAGAATAAGACACATGTGGAACAGGTAGACAGACGGAGCTTTGTTACATCACATAGCACAGATGTGTGTGCAGACATGAAAGTATGGAATGTTTGACTTGAACGCAAAGGTTTCTCAGACGTTGAGTCACAGTTTTACATTTCTGAATTATTTCTTTGTGGTGAAGCTTGAAGATGGACAGAAACGATGGCCGGCAGAGAGGGAACGAGTAACTACAGTCCCAGGATCTTAGTTAAACTGTTGACTAACCCCAAAAGCAAGAAAAGGAATGAAACATTTAAAAGGTTTTGCTTTTATTTTCACTGATGTTTGCCTTTCAAACAGTCCTGATGAGGCATTGGTGGCCTAGCGGTTTGGGTTGCGCCCTATGTACAGAGGCTGTAGTCTTCCAGGCCAGTGGCCAGAGTTCGAGATTAACCCCCACTCTCTCTCCGTGATTTCCAACTCTTACTGTCCTATCTAAATAAAGGCAAAAGCCCAGAAATTAATCCTAATAAAAAGGCGTAATGAAAACAGAAAGGACAATCTTACAGAGGAGCTGGTAAACACAGAAACAAGCTCAGAAGCATGTTTTCTATGTAACAATGCTAACATATTGAACAAAGAGAGCAGCAATGTTCAGTACAAAATTCATGTCACTGACAGTATCATCCCCTTTTCTGGCCAGTTCTGCAATTTTTAAAACCCTGACTGAGGCTATACAAACAGTGTAAATGTGTGTTTTACCAAACTATCACAAAGCCAGCTTCGTAAAAAAACATGAGGAGAAAAGAAATCACCAGGCTTTGATGAGGGAAAAGGAAGCTAAGCATGAGCAGTATCTGCATTATGTACAACTATGTATCAACTGCTAAAGACCTCAGCCAGGACAAACATGCATCACTCAGTCTTAGCATCAGTGTGTCCACCTGCTAATAAAAGTCTCTGACCTTCGTCCAGCACTGTAACAGGAGTGGGATGGGATCTCTCTGAGCCAAATAAACATACTAGACACTTCCATGGCCAACACATAGAGTAGCACATATAAGTGGATGTTAAGAGTTGGGTTCATTCTTAAATTCCCTCAAATACTTAAACGTAGAGTATTAACTTAAAACAAAAGTTCTGCCACTCAATTATCACTTATGAGCCTCCATACATGTCACTGTGTCTGCAGAGACTCTGTCCTCTGCCTGGATTTTGATGTTCTGGTTTGTTCTGGTTGACTCGGGACGCTTCTGGGCGGGGAGCTGGTGTGTTTTAACCAGCCACTGACAGTCGATAAATGGAGAGAACATATAATCATTGTGAGGCGAAAAGCCAGGTGGATAAAGCTGGTTCCAAAACGAGGCTGAACCTTGTGTCGGCTTTTATCCACGGGCGCAGAGTTGGCCTGCTCGCTGTTGGATAAAACCAAACAAGGATGTTAGCTTGTGCTAGCGTCTGGTAGCTTGCAGTGTAGGAACAAGCAGTAAATGTACACACTACATCCTGCAGTGAGTGTTCACTTCTCGGAGTGATGAACCCAGGAGGAGGAGGAGGGGTCTAGTTACTGAGTCTACCTTTAAATAATGCAAACTAAAACACCAACATTAGCAGCAAAGGCAAACGAGTCCAAACCTTGGCCGCAGTCACATTTTTGTAACTACACTGCAACCTGCATGTTACATCTCAAAGCGTGAATAATCAACCAGACTAATAACCAGATGAACATGTACCACAGCATTTGTTGAGTTACCACACAGTCGTACAGTAATACTCAGGCAGGGCTGTTTACAGACATTCTGCATCAGCAGTGCTGACAGCTGAGGGCATAAACAATGTTTTTCCATGTTTGAATCGAGGTTTTTCTGAGCCGGAGGTAGAAACAAAAAACCGGTTCTCTCCATCTCTGACTTTATGTGTCTCCGTCTTATCCTCCATGTGTTCTCAGAGAGCTTTACATGCCCGCGGAGAAAAGGACTTAAGTGCGCACTTGTAAAGTCTCCAAAAGCCGACGGTGATATTTAGGTGATGGCATTTTTATTCATAGCATCAAACTTCCCCCCTCCCTCTCTCCGCCCCTCCCTGTCTTACAGAGGGCTCATAAAATAAAAGCCACAGGGAGATGGGGAGAGGAACAATGTGTGTGTTTGTGTGTGTACATGCAGATGGCTGCACTCGCTCACTCGCTGCAGCCAGTCCTGGAGGCAGTCGGTGTTTACAGAGACTGGCCGTTTAATGAAGTGGCTCTGTCTCTTCACACTCTAGTTAGAGAGGCTCTCAGCCCGGCAGCCTCCTCTCCATCCCCCTCACATCACTCATTAACCACACCGGCTACTCCAAACCGCCCTCAAAATGCAGCTGCCCGGAACAAATGCCTTGCTCAAGGGCGAAGCAATCGCAATGCCATCTGGGGGGCCCCCCCTCCAACAGCAGAGGTTTAAAATTAACATTGTGAGCTAATAACTGGCCCTCTTGCACACAGAGAGAAACACACAACAGTGAGTGCATGTGGTCTAAATGTCAATGTTGATAAGTTACCGGCAGCAGGAAATGCAAGCGGAGGTCAGGAGTGTGAGATTAATGCTGCGTGAGGAAGAAGTCTTGGTTTAACCAGTAACATGGAGGAATTTCAGAGGGTCTCTGATACTCAAATCTTTAAACAACAAAGTTAGTGTATCCCACATGCAAACTTTTAAATGAGCTGTTTTAAAAATAATAATTCTTCACCTAAGGCTGCAGTTTCCACTTGATGGAGAACATTTGTGCAGCTCAGTTTGCCAAACTTGTGTTTCCTCTTCGTCCAAAAATCCAGATGTAAAATATATTAAATTATAAGGATGCAGATGAGCTTATCAAGGCTGCCCACAACACATAAAAACATATTTTAACCCTGGGTTCTGCCTCTCAGGCTCATGGACACTAATGGCTGATTGACTACATGTATGCATCATTTTAATTGCAGATTACAGACGTACAGATTTTCTAGATGAGATCTATCAACCATTACAGCAGGCAACACTTCTGCTGTTTAATTCACTCAAAAGCTCCAGATCCAGAGAGAATATCACTATTCAAACAATAGACTTGAGCTTGAATAAAAAGTAAATGGATGAGCTGGTGCTTTTCTAGTCTTCTGACTACTCAAAGCACTTTTTAAACTGCATGTCACACCTATTCATTCTCACACTGTTGGCAGAGGCTGCTTCGGAAAGTGTCCATCATCATTATTGTATCCCATTTATATGCATTCACACGCAGCTGACGCAACAGTGGGAGGAATTTAGGGTTCAGTATCTTGCCAAAGGAAACCTCAGCATGTGGCTGAAGGAGCTGGGGATCGAACCCCAGACGACTGGCCCTTCCACTGATCCACAGCTGCCTCTAAAACTTAAAAAAAAACTTCGCGTTCGCGTTCACACATCGGAAGTATCCGATGTGTGAACGCAGCAGGAAAAGTTATCTCTAGAAAGTGGGAGGGGATGTCGATGTTTTTATCCTGCGTCCAGTGCGCTCTTGGTGAACGTACTACTCAGTATGTTCTTCTCCGCTCTTCAGATTTACAGTAATGTGAATGCTGAAACGTTAAATTAACGCCCACTGGACTTTAAATTTACATTTTCTTTACATGCACTCTGTGAGTAGGTTACATACACTGTAAGATTTTTTTTTCTCATAGTCCACTGCACAGCTCCTACATTGCACCTTTTGTACTTTTTGTGTTTTTTACCTTTATTTTTGTATTATATTTTTTACATTTTTTAATTCTATTTTATATATTGTAATAGCTTCTTATTCTGTATTATTTAAGTTGTTGCTAGTTCTGCTTTATCTCCTCGTTAATTGTTTAGCACCAATACACCAAGTCACATTCCTTCTATGTGTAAATGTACTTGGCAATAAAACCCGATTCTGATTCTGATTCTGATTCTGAATACGTCCAGTTACACTTGCATTGACATAAAAGCAAACAACGTTCATTGTGGCAGCTCGTCCACCATCTTGACGCACCCTTTTACATCTGTCTCCCCTTCAGAGTTCCCCCATCTGACAGGGAAAATGAGGGACATGTGAACAAGCATCCCAGGAAGATTTCAGGGGCAGGCTGCTCTACACATGTTCAGGAGAGCACATGTAAAAAAAACAGCTAAAAGAGACTTTTAGTTCAGATGATTTTCTTTTGTCCTCAAGCAGCAGAAATAATGCGTTATAGGATTAAAGGAAGTGGGTGGTTCACAGCGGCAGCTTTCTCCTCAATGGCTGATCTGGAAAGAAAAGAGTAACGCCAACACAAACTCACAGATAAAAAATAAACCCAGTTAATTAGAGAGAAAATCCAAGAACAAGCGTAATAATTAAGATATCTAATTATCATCCCTCACAGTGATCAGATGAGTGTTACAGTACAAAGCAATCTGACAACATCAGTCACCTCTGAGGAGTAATGTTACTAAATTTAAAACCAGGAGACGTAGCCTCTTTAAATAAACGAGATCCAGACGGAGAAGGGGAATTTTTCACACAGCGCCGCATTCCTTCCCGCCTTGTTGCAAAAGCTACAGAAGCTGCGAGCTAAAAGCAGACGCCCTCGCCCCGCTACAGCCGTACACACTACAACTCATTAACATGCTCGCACTGTTGTGTTGTGCATGTGTTCCCCCTGTGGCTGCATGACTTACTTCAAACATCTGGAAGGAATCATGGGAGCATTAACGGGGTGAAGTTTGAGCTGTTTTTGTTTTTTTTTAAGGTCCTGCACAGAGAGGGAGTGACTCAGTGTTTCTGCAGAGCGTAGTCACACCTTTTCCCCCACGTCGTCCATTTATTCCATCTGACTTCTTTCCCTTCAAACACCGTCGACTCTCCACCTTCAACTCCAGACATCAAAAGCATTTGTCAAAAAAACTCACACCTCTATTAAGTACGCGTCTATAAAGGAAATATACTAAACAGTCCAGGTGTTAGAAGTTTGATCAAGTGCCGTAATCAACTTTTTTGGCATTGCCACCTTTTCACAGGACAGAGCTCGTCCACTTCTACCGCGTGTAGTCATTTCCTTCATTACCCAGAATGGCTTTCAACAACCCCCGAGGAGAGAGGAGGGAACGTGTTTGCTGACAAGAGAGAGCGATCGAGCCAATAACGCGGAGAGTGTGCTCCCGTTCCAGTCCAGAGAACGGGAGTCCTTTTCCACTTTGTCAAAATGCAACAGGTAGTTCACGTGAGTGCTGGAGTGTGTGTAGGTGGTTTTACCTGTGTGGTTATGGATGTCAGTACAACGTGTGGACTTGATAAAAGAAGATTTTTGAGGTTCTGACACTTAGAAGTGACATTTATTGTGATAATTTAATAAGTGTTTTTTCTTTCATTGATTGAAAATGCAGGAAACATGACTAACTGTGGTTTAAGAGATACCCCCACTCTACTGATACGTCCTGTTTTCGGATATTTATGTTTGGACAAGTTTACCTCTGTTGCCATGGTAACCATTATAAACATGTGGTTAGCATTGTGGTTTGGTTTCCCCGAAAAGAATCTTGTTTGGTGATTTTTTTTTAAGGTACGCTACATGGAACACACGTGTGACATTTACAAAAGTCACACCTTGGTTCTGTTCCTTCCTGCATGAACTTCCTTTTTTACAAGAAAACATCTGTACTACCTTCTGCCCTTCTTCGGATTAAGACACAAACAAAATTAAACTCTTCATTCTGCCCAACAACAGAGGTTACTGATCCCCCCCCCCTCACTTTAGAAACATCTATATAAAGCCTGTTTCTCTTTGTCTTCTTTGAACTTGACTGCAGACTGTCCTTACACTCTGCAGCGTTGCTTCTTCTACTTGCAAGAGAATTAAACTCAGCAAAGACTACTACTTGACTCAAGATCTTTTATTCAAACAAACTCTTGTTTACAGAAATTTCCATTAAATACGCAAGTTATGTTATGTACAGAAAACCTTGTGATGCTATGAACCATATATGAACTGCATATATAGGGTTTGAACTCTAACCTTGTGCACTTGATCACTCACTCTTACTGGCTTAGGCACATTGTGTTTTCACTAGACTGGGCTTGCTTGGTGCTAAGGTTGACCCTCTTTAAAAAGGGTGGTTAGGAGGTTGATACACACACTACAACACCCACAAACACTCACCCCTTTTTAAGCACATATGAGGACATTTGACTCCATGTACCTGCTGTTACTGAACATGATCACTGCATGACTAACTCTGTTGTAAATCAAAACTTTTAAACCATAAATTCAACGTCCCATCTCGTCAGGGCCTGTTTTTGTGTCTCGTGGAGCGGATTAATGTCCCCACACTGTGCGTAAAAACCAGAGCAAACACGCTCACACACAGATGAAGCACGAGTGGATTTAGCATTTCAGTGCCGATAAACTGCGTCTGACCAGTCGTTGTGGGCTCTGCTGGGAGGCTGCAGATGGCACATGTGTGTGTGAGCAGAAGACACACTACGACGCCACCTGCCATCACACACACACACACACACACACACGCACACACACACCAGTTCATCCATCCCCATTTCTCACCTCCTCTGTGTTCACCGAAAAAAATCGACATCATCACCCTCTCGCTCTCTCTCGCTTGCACACAGTCGAGTACTCACCACAGCTACTGTCATCTCCTCATGAATAACACCCTTAGTCAGTTTCCTGTTCACAACACACACACACATACACACACACACACATATTTGAGGAAATACTCACTTGTAGTCATAGCACAGCCATGTGTGTTCAAGTTTGTGCAACAACGATCCTTAATTCTATCAGATGTGTTGGAACTCCTTCTCAAAAGGACAACAGGAAGTGAGGGATTGAGCTCAGACACATTAAAAAGGGTGGGGTCCAATCTTGACAGAATTTAGATCCAGATTGGAGCACATCTCTTCTGTAGAGAGAGGATAGATATGCTCTCATGTTCCTCTGTTGTGCAACACTTCCCTTCAGGATCACCGTTGCCAAAAAAAAAAAAAAAGAGGTGCTTTGCAAAAAGTTGAGAGAATAGTCGAGGAAAATGGCAGATTGTTTACTTGCCAGCTCGCTTCTTGTTGGATTTACAGCACCTTTTTTCACATCAATATATCGGTGGCTTCCTCTGGAGCTCCAAACTGAATGTGACCCGAAAGTAAGAGGCTTGCTAATTTGTTAGCCCACAGTTAGCTTGCATGAACCATTCTACTATTGAGGCATTTGTTGATTAATCACTAATTTGTGTACAATCGTTGAATAGTCTTTCTCAGTAAAGTTTCTTGTGTACTATCTAAGGATAGGCTAGTTGTGTTCTTGCAGCACTGTTAGCTTTCATGATCTGCTGACAGTATGAAGCAGTAGGGAGGGGAGAAAATGTCTTCCTAGCAGCCTGTTTACTCATAATGCTAATCCAGTGGATGTCACAACCTCGACAACCTCAGATGACACCAAGTAGAGCACAGAGCAGGAGCATGATGGGAAGTAATCTGAGCAGGAATCGAGTTAGTCTTGTCAAAAACGCATCCTGCAAGATACCCAGTCTTTGCTAAATCTTATGGTCTGTGAGTTGATTTCTTTGGATGTGAGCGGATGTCAGACTTTTCTCCTTGGAAAGTCTTTTTTAGGGCTTTCAAACGTAAAGCTTTATTTTTGGGCTTTTGCCTTTTTTGGGATAGGACAGTAGATAGAGTAAGAAATCGGGAGAGAGAGAGAGAGAGAGAGAGAGAGAGAGAGAGAGAGAGAGAGAGAGAGAGAGAGAGAGAGAGTGGGGAATGACATGCAGGAAAGGAGCCTCAGGTCTGACTCCGCTTGGAGGACAGTAGCCTCTGTGGGGCGCAAGTTAACCAATAGGCCATCAGCGCCCCCAACTCTGAGATTTGGAGTTGTAGAAAAATCAATCAGAATGATGCTGGTGAACATTAAAGTGATAAATACGACTCAAATGTTTTATGAACGGCTTTATATGTTTGTTAACAACATTTCACCATCATCACCTAAACGTAAATGTATCAGAGGCTCCAACAAAGAGACTGGTTTCCAAGTGTCTCTCCCATCATTATCCTTCTAGACGACAAGTGAGGACAAAAATATCATGTTCAGAATCTTCTGACAAAGACAAGAGGGCAAAAAACAAAGACAAACTCATCATGAATGTTTGCAGAACAAGCTTTCTCCTCATGCGATATTCTCAAAAACATGACGAACACACTCATACTGAAAAATGCTTCCAATAACAATGACTATAACTCATACCACTGGATCAGCCTACACACAACTCCTTTTATGAACATGAAAGTTCGACAGAAGCAATAAACACACAACTCAAAACAGACCGAACATCCAACCTTTGATTACATGATGAATTAGTCGAGCCAATGCTTACAATATGATGGAGAGGAACATTTCCAAAAATGGAGAAAATGTAGTCGAGCAAATCTTATTAGAATGAGTAAGATCTCACACACACACACCCACACACACCCACACACACAGACTCCCTCTTCTCCCCAAAAAAATAAATTGGGCCAAGGAGCCAAAGTATGAATATCCTCATCCTTCACCTCTGCCGTGCAGATACAAAGCCACGGCAGCACAATCCTGCAGGGAAATTAAAAAGCGGAGAAAAGGAGGAGGTGGAATTTGTTCTCATTTAGGAAGCCTTAATCTGACAGAGGAGGGAGGGGGGGGGGGGAGGGGTGCTGGTTTTTCCCCACTCTCTCCTCAACAGACTGTTTAGGGACCCCGAAGGATGAAATGAGATTTGGTGCAAACTCAATGGGGTTTAATGGGAAAAAAGTTTTAAAAAGACCCAAAGTCAAAGTCGACATTTTTTAGGGGGGGAGAAGAGAAGTTTCTCTTCGGGTCAAAGCTTTGCAACTCTAAAAGTGTTTAAAGCTCATTTTACTCATAGACTGCACTCAAGATGTGTGCATGCAGCGGGAGATAGTCTGAAACTTTCACTTGGAGCAAGTTTTGCTTCCGCTCGTCTCGGTTGTCGCCGTTAAATTTTCAACAACCCCACTTCCTAAAAAGTTGGGAGGTTGTGAAAGCACAAAGTGATGATTTTCAAAAACACTGAAACCTCACATTTGATTGTAAACAGCACAAAGAGAACATTTCAAACGCTGAAGGTTGGTCCATCTATCTACCTACCTGAAAATACATTTTAAAAAAGTTGAGCCTCTGTAGCGTCACCTTTTCATTCACAACAATCTGTAAGAGTTTGGGAATTAAGGAAACCAGTTTCTGTCATTTTAAGAGTGGATGCTGTCCCATTCTTGCTTTTTTGTAACAGTTCAGGGTCTCCTTTGTCATATTTTACATTTCATTATGTGCAAAACATTTTCGGTGAGTGACAAGCCAGGACTTCAGGCAGGTCAGTTTATCCCCTCGACCCTTTTACGACGATGGCATGCTTTTATATTACGTGCAGAATGCTGTTTGGCATCGTCTTGCTGAAATAAGAAAAGGCATTCCCTGAAGAGGACGATGTCGACTTAGCAGCTCATGTTGCTCCAAAACATGTTAATGTTTTCCAGCAATAATGCAGCCTTCACATGTATGCAGGTTACCTATGCAATGTGCACTAATGCACCCCTATACCATCATGGATGATGGACAATGGGCACTCAGCACATTTAACAAAACGTCTAATTTTGTGTGTGTGTGTTGCCGTTTTGAGAGAGCATCTGATACAGACAATCTCTCCGCTGTTCCCACTGTGAACTCAAGAAGGTATCAGGGCCTTGATATCCGGAAATTGTGTTTGAGATCTCGTGTGAAAGGGGCTTCATCGTAATCAAAGTCAGCTCGTTGCTACATCCTGACTCTATCATGGTAACTCAAGCGTCTCTGTTCGTATACCTGAGAGATTTGGGAGGAAAAAGGCCCTTTGTCAAGCGACACTCAATCCTCACCTCTCTTAAAGCGAGTTAGGGGGCGAAGCAATAAACACCATGTCACTTCCACTGCACTTTGACACGTCTGAGCCCTCAACAAGTTCGTCTGCAATAAGAGAGAGAGAGGCAGCGCTGACTACACATTCCCCTCTCTTGTTCCCAACAACATGTGACATTAATTAGCCAGCTCTATTCAGGCACACATATAGAAGGCCCAGCAGGGAGCGCTTCGGCTTTGGCAACGAGAGAGAGGCTGGGCTGACAGACAGACGGAGAGGCAGAGAGAGAGATAATGAGCTAACAGTTGGATGTTGTGAAATAGCATCCATTTTAGAAGATTGTATTAAGCAGAAATGCCTGCTGTGTTAATAGCATTTGATTAATAAACCAAGTTATAAAAGAGGATAAGCACATTTGCCAAATCATTCACTTAACGCAAACAACTAAATGGCTCTTTTGTTATGGGTTGCGGGGATTTGTAAGCAGGCATGCTAACGCTATTCGATGCATCATGTGTTAAAATTAAGTGAAACAATGTTTTAAGATAGTCCATTTAATCTGTTATACATGCCATAAAGGCAGACAGTAGATATTATCTGGCTAAAAATGGAAGATCTAAAGCTAACCAGGCTAACACTTGAGCATCATGGGTGATTGAAGGAAGTTAACATTCCAGAGAAGAAGAAGAAGAAATCAGGTATTTTGATTAGCTCGTAACTTAATGCATAGAAGGTGTCATGTATAAATGCTTAAAACAAGATCACACATGTGTCTAAACATGTGCTGTAACAAGTTGTAACACAGTCCAAAAAGTAAGCTAAGCCAAGCTATGTTTGATAAATGAGCTAATTTAACATTACCACAGATGAGTGGTTCTCAACTGGTGGGTGAGGACCCAAAAGTGGGTCGCGGAGCAATTTCCAGTGGGTCAAGAATGTGTGCCTTGAATAAAAGTGGTGTCAAAAAGTCTATGAGGCAATTTTTAAACATGTTTATTTTGTTAATTCTTTTTTGTTCTGTCAGACTGCAAAACTTTTCTTTAAATAAATCTGATTGGTCGAGAAATATCATATATTTTGACAACATGATCAAACCTCTTTTAGAGACTGGGAGGCCATTTTTCATTGTTTACATTCAGTTAAAAACTCAGGTATTTTTGCTGTTATGAGACGTTTGCTCCACTTTTCTCTCACTGAGGAGTCTTTACTCCAGGTTTGTAATAAGTAAAGTATCGCAGGGAAATCCCTTTTTAAACTCATTACAACGATGCAGGTTAATTACCAGAACCACTGTGTATCATGTAATGTCACTAGAGAATATTTACTGTAGCTGTTAATAACTTAATTAAGGATAACTCATGGAAAGCCGTATTCAAAAATCAAAATGATGATGAATTATTCTGAACAAAACCACTACATATTGTGCAATGTTGTTAACGCTGCTTAATTACCTTACAGCCGGGCTTATGAAATCATGCATGAATAATTTAACTCCATAAAGGGAGCATTTCTCTTCAGACCTTTACCTCTCCTTAGCTGTTATATGGAGCATTAATAAAACGTGTGCTTTTATAACTTGGGTCAAAAATCCCCCTAACACCACCTCCTCAACTATTTATATATCTACAACTGGTTTAAGGATACTCTCTAAAAAAGACTTATCTGAGAGTGCACTATGCAAAATTGTAAGCTTATTATAACTGAAGAGATTATTTTCCAGTGACACATGAAAGATTTCAAGTTAAAAACCTGACTCAACACACCTACAACCTCCATTGTTTCTTTCAGTGAGTGGTCTGATTCAAAGAAGCACAGAACACAGATGAACACTGACTCACTCCAGTGTTCACTGTACTCTTAAAATTTGCTTTAAAAAGTGAATAAAATCAAGCTTGAGACACACACACACACACACACACACACACACACACACACACACACACACACACACACACACACACACACACAGGGCCTTAAAACCCGTAAACCACAGGCTCTCATGTTGAACCAAAAAGCTCCAGAGTAGAGCTGACCTGAAAGATTTGGGTCAGCAGACTGAATACATTCATGTCTGTTACATTCATGTCTGTATGCATTTTATTTTTACGTGTATGCATAATTGTGTGTGTGTGTGTGTGTGTGTGTGTGCCTCCCACACACTTAAATCTGTTTATCGTCTGCCCACAACATGCGTCTGTGTGTGTGTGTATATCTGCCACCTCCACATCTCAATGGGAGGTCACCCCGGGGCGTTACAACCCAGACAGATACAACACATTCCTCTGCAGGCTGAGAGAGAAAAAAGACTTTATTGTACACGCTGCTGGTGAACAGCCATTAAGGCTCCACTGGGGGGGGGGCAGGTTTCCCTGTCGCACATGTTTTAAAAAGCACAAAGCCTCCCAGGGCGCTCATCGTCCCCCAGAGAAGGTCAAAGCACAGTTTGACCCCGCGCTAACCGACCTCTGACTCTCATATCCCGACGCTGACCCGTCCCAAGCGTGACATTGAGTTTCTACGGACCATAAAAGTTCAGACGGAGGCAGACTGGGGAATCAGATGTGTTTGAAGTACACTCTGTCTTTTTATGTTTGGTGCTTTATTGGAATTTTTAATGGTGCCGTGTGACTTTTGGGACTTTTTTTAGAAACATGTAGGTCAGTTTAACTACACAGAGAAGTGGGTCAAGACTTATCTATCCATCTCTCTCTCCAGCTCTCAGTCCATCCTTACATCCATCTACCTATCCGTCTTAAAAATCTGAAGGCAATAAAATGTTTAATTCCTGTAATTTGGAGACATTTTAATCAGTAAAGTTCATGTGGGTTATTTTCACACTTATGCCAGTTGGACAGGTTTTCCTGGACCTGAAGCTGATTTCCCTAAAGAGCTGTGCTGAGGTGTGAAAGCTGCTGTAGCTCGACTGCAGTCCAAAAAAAATAAATCAGTCTAAAGCAGTCTCCCAAATGTGACAGCCAAGAGCTTCACAGGCTTGAAGTTGGTGTCACATTAGGGTCATTTCTCATTTTATACATATAAAAAAAACAGGATATATAGGTATTCAAAATGATGTCTTCCTACATAGGACTCCTCTAAAATCACTCCTGAAGTTAGCTTCTCGCTGTAAACGAAGCAATGCTGAGAGAAACAGCTTGGCCTTCAGATTTACAAACTTAGTTGCATGAAGGGTTGAGTGTTCAAAAAGTTGTTATTGAGAACTTTATGTCTGCAGACGTCTCCATCACTTACAAAGTGACAAATTAATTCTAAGAGGTGGGCTGCCAGCTGAGCTTCTTGCAGGTGTCCTGAATTTAAGTCAGGATTGCTTCAGTTTTTGTTTTTCAAGGTTTATTTTGGGGCTTTTTATGCCTTTTATTTTCAAGACAGGACAGTGGATAGAGCCATAAATCAGGGACAGAGAGAGTGGCATTGACTTGCGGGAAAAGAGGCACAGGTCAGATTCGAACCTGGGCCATTCCTGAGTATTTAAAAGTAGTCAAATTATGAGTAGTGATCCACTCCACTCCAGAAGAAATGAGCACTTTAGACCAACAGTTTCAGTCTTCAGAAACTCTGATTCCCCCTCGAGGAGGTTTGGGGATCTGGGAGTCGAGCTGCAGCTAACATGATCTCATCTTGTTACACCACTATCTCAAGATCTAGACATTTGTTCCAATTATATATCCAAAACACAAGACTGACATGCCTTGAAGCACTAAGAATCACAAATGATTTCAGGATAGGAGTTTGGTGTGATGTTGAAATGGAAGTGAATTGAACGTTTTGTCTCATCTTCATATCGAACAACAAAATCCTGAGTTGGCCCTAATTCCAAAAAGACAAGCTTTACTTTGAAAATACACATCTGCTGAATGGCTGCATTGTAACACAGTTCTCCTTGCTGTTACATTATCACATGCACTCATCCATGACTGATTCCCATTTCTTTTAAGTGGCAACAGAACAAAAAGTAGTATATGGATGAATCCTGAGCTTGAAAACAGATTTAAAAGTAGCAAAGTCCAACTATCACTACATTTAATATCCTGAGGATTGAGATGCTATTGCCTTCTTTGGATAAACTTTTCCAACAAACCAATCCTTCAAGCCACCGAACTCGGCGTCTACTGACTTTATTTTAATGCCTACTGTACTGTACATCCAGTTTTCCAAGGACTAGGATAACAGCCAATGGGAGCTGCGTTCAAAAGTAGTTCAAAACAAGCTTTATCGTCACGGTGAAATCCAACTGTTTACTCTGATAAATGCCCCTCTCTCGTGCGTAAAGTGTGTATTTTGCTGTTGAGACATCTGGAGTGCATCAGTGAGTGCATCCTATAAATCCTGGGATTGCAGCTGTGTGTGTGTCGGTGTGTATGTGTCAGTGTGTGTGTGTTGATGTATGTGTGTGTGTGTGTGTGTGTGTGTGGGACGTTGCTAACTGGGTATCCCCCCCTCTCTGTCCCCTTGCCAAATTCTCTCCTCGTTAATCTGCTCGTTAAAGATCTAATCTGACATGTGTTTTCATTTGTGTGCGAACTAGTGACAGAGTGTGTGTGTGTGTGTGTGTGTGTGTGTGTGTGTGTGTGTGCGCGTGCGTCCGTGCGTGTGTGTTTATATACGAGTCACTGATGAGCAGGGAATCCACAATAAGTCTGATTAAGCTTGGAACAGTGTGTTAGTTTTATTGTTTGTGTGTACGCTTAAGTGTCCACTTTCTTTGCTTGTATGCATGCAGCATGTCCAACATGTGCATTGTGTCCTGTGTTGTTTGTGTCCATATATGTGAGAGCTGATACAGATGGGACGTGGAAGTTGTGTCTATAACTGTTTAAAAAATCAAATCCAAACAACGTTCTGTTGCGTAAGAGAAAACAATAGCAGGATTCAAAGTTCACTTTTCCTCCCATTAGACAAATATTTGCTGAGAGAGACGAGAGTCAGCTGCTGAAAGTCCAGCTCTAATCATATATTCACATTTCTTTATTTGGAGACAAATTCTTCACTTTGTAATACTAATGTCTGGCTCTAAGCAAGTGAATATATGTCAACCCAGTCAGTATAAAATCACCAAACAGCTTGAATGTGTTTTCAACCAGTTTGTCAGCTTGTTTTTCCCAAAAATCAAACTAAATTCAATCACAACCTCATGGAAAACATCAGGGTAAAAAGAAAAAGCAGTAGGTTCATTTCACTTATATCACCAGTGACACTTTGTCTTGACATAAAAAACAGTTTAGTCGTAGTTTCATCAAATCTCTATGAGCTTGTAGGTGAAAATCTGAAGTTGAAATATATAGAAAATGAAGTGCTACAGTAGCAGCTAGCAGTAGGCCTAGTCTCTAATACAAAAAAAACAGCTTGGTTGTTGACAACTATCTTAACCATATGCTCAAGGCTAAGCAGCTAAAGTTACTAAATGAAATGAAAGGAGAGTTCAATTTAAGTTCGATTCAATATGTTGATGTTTTCTGTTCTCTTTCTCTTTGACGAAGCCTCTGAAATAGACAATACGGTTCATAAGCTGACATACAGAGTTAGCATAGCGAACATGGACTCAAGGACTCTGGCTCCAGCTGAACATTGAGGATTAGTTTTAAGATTAAGACCTAGCTGTGTTTGTCAGGAGGTGATGGAAACCAAAACAGACTAAAAAGGAGAGTAGATGTTTGACTTCTGTGCAGAAACTGGCACTAGAAATTTTGAGCGCACGTACTGCTCTCTCTACTGTACATAATAGGCGGGTGTTGGTTAGCATGTTACTACATGCTACATCAGTAGCAGTAGCCTAGGCTTAGATATTGTTGTAGTTTATTTTAGTCTGTATTGACATTTTGCAAAAATACAAACATAAAAAAAAAACTACCACAATGATTGTTTCATTCAAGGAAAACAACAACAAAAAGGTTAAAGCTTAAGCTTATCATAGCTAACCTTTTTACATCAGGCTAACAGGCTGTACAAATATCATCATTGTTTACTTCCACCACATTTCTGACTTTAGTGGATGATTTCCTTAAATGGCAAGTGATTCAGAAATAAAGTAATACATTTACTCTGCACCTTTAGCGCCATTTTCTCTACCAGTTGATTCTTGCACACAAGTAGCCTATCATTGCAAAAATAGCCTCATCAGATTTTATGGACAGGAAAATTTGCAATCATCTCTGAATTCATGAAAGGCAGTGAACAAGACACAGTGACAGGAGCGACGTCGAAACAAAGGCACAAAATGAGCTGAAAACATGACGAGTGCAAAGAGAGTTCAGAGAGTGTGAGGACAGACAGACAGAGAGAGAGAAAGTGATGGGATAAAAGAACGACAGAGCCGCCTGAGGGTGGAGTAGGAGGTGGAGGAGGAGGAGGAGGAGAAACAGCGAGAGGTCTGTCACAGAGGTCAGTATTACACTGACCATGCCAACAGCCTGCAGTCCTCTCTCACTGAGTCTGTCTGTTCTGCTCTCCTCTCTCTCTCTCTCTCTCTCCATCCCTCTGGTTCTCTCCTCATCTTCCTTTCTTTCTCTCATGTTTACGCTTCTTCTCAGAGTCTTTTTCTTATTCAGCAGATTACTTTTACTGTATATCCCTCTTCTTTACTCTCTTCTTTCTCATTTTTATTTCTAACTTTTCATCTTAATTCATCCTTTTAATATTTGATATTCTGTTAAATTCTCAGTGAATGACTGGGACGCATTTAATTATTAAATTCACGTCATTTGTTTGTGTTTTTTCAGCTCAGCAAGGGAAATCCCAGACAAAGACGCCTTTGCAATGTAAGAAGTGTAGTCATTTTTGAAAGAAAGATGGTATGAAAAAAGGGGGATTCATGTAAATTGTAGATCAGTAGTTTTATGATTTTAGCGATTTAACAAATCTGCAGAGATAAAATGTATTTAGCTTAAATTGGTCATTTTTTATAACTACTTCTGAGTTAAATAAATAAATGATTCAACTCTACAGTCTCTAGAAACACCTTAGACTGTTTTACTGTTTTGAGAAATTAACTGGAAAACAAGAGATTTGTCAGTCTAACACAGGAGACAACAAAAAGTTGAGATAAGAAGGGACAATTGCTCATTCAGACGACAAACAGGAAACCAAACCAAATATCCATCTTTCATTGACCCAATTCTCATGGCTGATGTGTGCTTCAACGTCACAAAAAAAGAAGGAACAAAACAGAACAAACAATAAAAAAAAATGTTTGGGGGCTCACGCCTCCAGTTTCCTTGGAAGTGAACCATTACCTAACCATTTTGTGACAGCGGCGCATTAAATCTTCCTGTTTTTTGGTGGATAGTGTGCAACTGAAAAATACAACCATCTGGAGGGGCTGATTTTATTTAGTTTAAACTCAGTCTGAATGCAGAGCACGGGGCGGCTGGTGAAGCAACGCCTCAGTCTAAAAAGCCACATAAAAAAGGCTGAGAATCAACAGAATATTTGTGATGTGGCACATTTTTTGGGAGTCCCGCAACACAAGACTAAACAGCTGGCAGCGTTGTTTTGCCCTTTCATAAAGAAGAGGTCGGAAAGAATGTGCCGGGAACTGAAGTTTACCAAACTGTATATCCATCCATTCAGCAGTCCGGCCCACAATCCCTCCAGCCATCTCAAGATTTATACATCCTTCCAGCAATCTCATCACACAACATATCCATTCTTCCACTCAGTCGCCCCAATGTTTCATCTCTTTTAGTCAACCATCCCTGCTACTTACTGTATCATCATCCAGAAATGTATGAGTTCAATCATCAATCCATCTATTCTACTTATCAACCCTGCCATACATTTCTAATGATCAAGCAGTAGGCTACTTACATCCGACTCATGCATCCATTCTTCTATCATCAAGAAACCCCTTTATCCATTGTCCAGCAATGCATATAGATTATGACATCCATGTTTCATCCGTTAGTTGATCCATTAGCGCAGCCTGAAATCGATCTATCCGTCCAATTAACAATAAATCCACCACTGTATACATTGATCTATTGACCTATCAATCCATCCACTGCATCCATCCATTTCTTTACCCTTCATCCAATGTCAAATAGTCCATGCTTAAGTTAATTCATCCAAAATCTACCCACAAGTTGATCCAACACCGCTTCTGCTATCCTTCTATCCATCCATCCAATTAACAATCAATCGAATTAGTTGTTTATCCATCTTGCCATCCTTTCTTTATCTTCAAACAATCCAGTCCTGCATCCCAATATCATGTAGAAGTCCTATTTATTTGTTGATTTTTGGAAGTTTTGAATCGATTTAAAAAAAAATTCCCACCTCTTCCTGCATCCCAATATCATGTATATCTTATTCATATGTTGTCCATCAGTCCATGCATAAAGTAGAAACATCCTTTCACGGTCTAGTAATCAGTGGATCCATCACTGCAGTCTGGAAACATCCAGTTAACAATTAACAGTCAAAACATCCATTAACAGACTCCTCTGCTTGCCATCCATTATCATTCAACCAACAATCAAATTCATACATCCATTATTCTATCTGTGCACAATCTAGAAAATGTTTATTCATCACCCAGCAGTCTATGCATAGAATTATCCATCCATTTAAGTTGATTTGTGTGTGCAACCTGCGATCCTTTCATTCATCCATTTCACAATCAAATGGCCATTCTTTACACAAACCCATCTATATCTCCATCCTGCGGTTCCTCATTTAATATTCCAACAATCTGTCCCTTGGTCGTCGAAAAAAAAACAACCTTTAACATATCCTTTGTCCAGCGATCCTAATTTAGTCTCATTTATTCCAAATCTATCCATAAATTGATCCATTACTGCATCCTCCTGTCAATCCAAAGAACAATCGATGTATACAGCCATTCATGGATGCATCAATCCTGCCATACATCACCATCCAATAAGTCATCCATCAGATCCATCCATCAATTACATTTTTTATCCATTGTGTTGATGTCCATGCATAAATGTATCCATGCAACACCAATCAACAAGTTGATTTATCAGTGCAACATGCCAAACAATTTTTTTTCTGTCCTGTCCTGTCCTGCCGTCCATTATTATCCAATCAACCGAGCTACCATGTACTTATTACATCATCTAGAAGCCCTTGATTCATTCTTATGTCCATCAACATGCTATCCTTCTGCCCACCCAATAAATAATACATCAATTGATCATCTAGTGACACTTCTGCGCATCTGCATCTAATAATCCATCAATCGTTCAGTCAACCTTTCTTTTATTGTTGTTCGTTATCTTAGACACTATATTGCAAAATACCTGTTTTCCCTTTTAAAGCCATAATTATCAGTAAATATATTTACAAAAAAAGAGACAAAAAAACAAAACCCCAGACATACTTCGTAAATAACACAGACTGTCTGTTCATTTTCACCATGGGATGGTCAACACATTCTTATGTCCATCAACCTGCTATCCTTCTGTACACCCAATAAATAATCCATCAATTGATGCTCCAGTGGCACTTCTGCACACCTTTTTTTTTTTATTGTCCTTCATTATCTAACACAATGTCCTTACAGAAACATATTCCGTTTTTTTGTTTAGATAGTTGTGTGGAGAAAAAAAAGTTAAGTCCCTGGAGGCTTTATAATTAAAGTCCTTAAAAAAACTGAAGTTATTCAAACAGCCACTTCAGGCAGGCTTCAAGAAATGACTTAATCTTGAAAGAAGCAATATTAAAATGCCCAAATATATAATAGAACTTAACATGTTTACAGCCTGATACAAACACTAATGCTTATTTTGACATTTAGGAAAACGGTGAAGGAGTTGAACTATTTTTATGACTGATCTGTTTGAATCGTGTTGAAGCTAAACTTTTTTATAACTAAGACAGTGGGTGATTTGAATGATAGGCGAGTAAACCAGCTGCGATAGGGAGTCATTGAACTTGATAAAACTTGACCTCATGAATATCCAACCTCTCTTCTAAATAAGCCTAGTACATGATTTTAAAGAAAACTGAGGATGGCAATGGCCCAAAAAGCCGTTCTTGAGGAATTGAAACGACCCTATAGTTAACTTCCCAGTGGTTACTTCCCCTTATTCTTTGCAATCAGTGTAGACAGCACATCTCACACATTCTTCAAAATCTCCCAAAGATGTTCAGATAAGTTAAAAATGTTTGACTGTTAAGGCCAAAGCTTGTAATAGTTTTTAAAAGCTCAATGACCCAATAATGCAATATGTATATAGTAACGTTTTGAGGGGCCATTCTTGTCTTTATTGGATAGGACAGCTGAGAAAAGACAGGACATGTTGGGAGATGAGAGTGGGGGACGCCATGCAGCAAAAGGTCGGACTCGAACCCACCAAGGACAAAAGCTGCTGTGGGTGCACAACATGACCTCTATCTGGCATCCCAATAATACATAATTTTACAAGTTGGTATGTCCATTGAATTTTCTTGATTTGTTATGTGAGGGTGTTAATCTCTTTGTGTCCCTGTGAGCACATCACCGCACAGGAATCTGCAACGCGTGCACAGTGTAAGTGTGTTTGCACCACAGAGTGCACATAAAGCATACTGTAAGTGATAGAAAGTTTGGTCGCCTGTGTGCGTATGTGTGTGTGTGTGTGTGTGTTCTGTATGTGTGAGGCGGCAGACTGTGCCAGTGCGACCTCATGTAGGAGGAAACAGTTCAGCCTCAAAAGAGATGTCCCAAATTTATCCCGCCACCGACGCATGTTCCTTATCCATGCCTGTGCTCTATTTTACCTCACTCCGCAGGGAACCTCTTTGTCGGCCTCGCTATTTCAGACGTGGACATGAGACAGGATCTGGTGGCGCTCCAGATTGGCTACGGAGGCAGAGCCAAACGGATCTCGGAGTGTCTGGACAAAAAGTGTTACTGCGCTTCCCGTCTGAAAAAACCAACGTCTGCTCAGTGAGCGCAGATTGTGTCACTGGAGAGTTTTTGTGGAAGTAAAAGGTTGTTGTTTGAATTATCACCCAGACGGACTGTTTTACAGAAGCTCGCAAAAGCCTTTTGAACCACAAATTTAGCCAATTAACCTCAAGTCTTTTCTGAAAGATGCAACAGAGTGCATCTGCTTTCACAACTTCATAAAGTTTAACTCATTTTTGATGATAAGAGTTCATTGTCCCCAAACTG
Organism: Labrus bergylta; assembly: GCF_963930695.1. Taxonomy (NCBI): domain Eukaryota; kingdom Metazoa; phylum Chordata; class Actinopteri; order Labriformes; family Labridae; genus Labrus; species Labrus bergylta. The sequence goes on along the minus strand of NC_089198.1, from coordinate 9,017,443 downwards.
GTGGATCGTCTAAGCCCCGTACAAAAACTCCACAAACTTCCCTCCAGCATGAATCACATCGGCAGAAAACATTTCCCATTCTTCAAGTATGTATTTTTAAACAAGCTGTAATTACGGATATCATAATTACAAAGCGTGTGCACCGTGTGTGTGTGTGCGTGTGTGCATGGTGGAGGATATTTTGTAACACAGATGTCGGAAATGTAGCGCCGGCGTTTGCTTTTTTGGCTTCGCCGGGTGCTGTGGCTTCTTTGTTTGGCTAGTTAAACTGCAGACATGTTTCTCACAGCACTCGAACATGTTTGTTCCATTTTGGTCCAGTAATTTAATTATGGGACCGGGAGAGATAGGCAAGCTGTGACTGGCTATCTGATGAGGCAGGGACGGGGGGGGGGGGAAGGGGTCCAACAATGCATTTCAGTCAGGAGGGGAAAATTTGAACTAAAGATAGCAGATAGTGAGTTAGAAGAGTTGTTATTGGAAGTGTCCCGTCAGTAATCTAAATGCCACTGGCTTGATTTCCCTATGCAACATTCATGGTCCCTCAAGCTCAGCTGCAATGATATTGCATGTAGTATGATTTTTACACTGGGTTTTATGTAGGGTTGAAACTACTATTGATGTTTTCACACTGAGGTATTTTGAAATCGATGACCGAGTTGTTAATTGCACTTATGTTTCCACTGTGGCTGTGATTTATTTGATTGGCTGTGGTGCTGTCTTTCTGTGTGTTGGTCTGCCAGCCCCAGGAACTGATTGACCCATCAGTGGCCCACTCCCTCTAATGATAGGCTGAGAAGAGACCTTCCCCACTGTTAAAAGCAGGAAGATGACGTCGCTGCAGCACATGTTCCTCATCTTTGTTAAGCTGCTGTTCTTCGTTTGTTTTGTGTTAGTTGTTGTATTGATGAATCACCGGTTGATTTACAGGAAGCATGTTTTCTCATGTTTTTGGTTAGATATGGAGGTTGGTTGCTCAGCTACAGGAGTGACATGGATTTTCCGCACACGGATTTGGACTCAAACTAAAAGTTAAGCGTATCAGCGGAGGTGGGAAGTGGGTTGTATTTTGTTTTTCGTTCATTTACCAGGTCAGTTTGTTTCAAGAGCAGTCAGACTCGGTTTTCATGTTTGAGCACCGATTCATCCTGAAGTTTATTCTTTCTTATTCTTATTTTCACTAATATGTTGCTGTACTTTAGTTCTTTAGTGTAAAATAAATTACTTTCTGGTGAAAACGTTAAAAAGTTGCCGTGGCTGCTTGGGGAAGTGAGGGATTTGGGCCTTTATTCACGTTGTGCCGTGACCTCCCCTAGACCAGCAGAACAACTTCAGAGGAAATTTACCAAACACTTGCTGGTTTCAGCGTTTTAAAAATGAGGAATTGTTTTTCCTCTAAATTTAAATGTTTTTTAAAACTTTTTTCTCAATTTTCTTGCATAAATGTGTTCGTTGATAGTCTTTTGTTTCTTAGTTTGTAGCTCTATATTTTCTCACCTATGCTGCATATTTAACCTCTTTGCAGACCAACCTTTTACTTTCTGTTGATAGGAGATACAAAAATGTAGCTTTGGAGCTTTCGTGTAACTTAAATAAGCTGTTTCTAAAAGGCGTTTATTGAAAGACCGGTTAATTATTTGCTTTATCGATTCACCTTGTTAAACAAAATATCCCCCCAAAAAATGCCCAAAGTGACACCTTCAAATGACTTTATTGAAGTCTGTCCAAACCCACAGATCTCAGGTGATAGATAGAAAAATCTCACATTTCCTAAGGTGGAACCAGGGAACTTTAATGCATTGGCTTTAAGCTGGCTTTAATGATTTCTTCATTGTTCAACACAAATATCCTATTGATCGACTTATTGACTTAATGATTGGTTCTTTCAGCTGGACTCTACATATGCATTAGATTCCTGAGGATGAAATTCCCAGCTGACCTGCTCCTCTCTGCAGGGACATGGGGGAGGTCAAAGGCCAGATCTGGAGCTGATATGACTTCAGTGTCTTGCTCGGGGACACTTCACATGCTTGCCGTCCCATGAGGCTTCAGATTTTAAAGCCAGACTGTCATCAGCAGAGATTCAAGTCCAAACTTTAAGACTTTCAGATTCATAGTTAAACATTATGTTCTGTGCCTGTTTCCAATCGGGGGAATTACAATATTTTGGAGCTGAAGCTGAACCCCGGTGGCATCAAAACGCTGAAATAAAAACTCTTAAATATCATCTCAGGAAAATTTTTAAGTGGGTCTTGCGGTCTCGCCAAAGGCTTACGGCCCGGCTCAATGGGCATATTTCGAACATTTGACTCGTTCCCAAGAACAACACAGCCTCCTGCCAAGTCAGAGAGAGAGACATGAGCTGCACACCCCGTCATCATCCAACACAAACTCACACAACAAATACTGAAAACCGATCGAGCAAAACGGGAGAGGGGCCCTATAAGAAAAACAGCCAAATGATCTGTTACGGTGGCTGCAGGGTGGCCTGCTGGCTGCCGGACGGTCACAGGTTTCAATCCTTTTGGCTGCGGAGAAGCGTGTCAATCTTAATGTGGAAATGTGTGCTCTCCTGACTGAAGGCGGACCAAGACGAGGAATGTGAAGCCAACATAAACAAAGTCAGAACACATAGAAAAATCAGCCTGAGAAAATGATAAAGAACTGGATTTTTTTCATCTTCTTTTCCACGTTTTTAGATTTGAATTGACTCAACCCTTTGTACCTGTTAACCCTCCTTTTGTTCTTTGTCAGAAGGCCTCTCACTGGATACAAACATATACTGAAATATTTAGCACATAAACTCTAATTAAATCCTAATATCGTACTTTACAACCACCTTATTACAGCTCATTAACCTGTGGGGAAAGTGATTTAACGAACACAATAAGACTCTGTTGGTGGTTTTCTCCACAGTCCCAACCACCTTCATGAAACTTTATCACCAGGATTTACAACATTTCATTACCAAAGCAGCATTATTACATACTTCTACTGCTCCCTGGGTTATCACAAAAAGATAAGGTCACTGCAGAATGAGGTTCTGCTGAAGGAAGCTCTCCTGATCGTCGGCTAAAACCACTGACTGAGAAAAAAAAAAATGGTGTGTAATCCATCGAAAGACACAAAATATCCACTATGTGTCCAGAAAGCTAATGGTTTATTAGTCCCTTGGTGGTTGCAACATGATCCGATAGTATTGGAGGAGCCCATCTGTGAGACGGCCAGCGGTGATTTACACAGGAGCCGTTTATGGAGCTTTTAAAAGAGACAGAGGAGCCGACATAAAAACAGGCTTATTTATGGAAGAGGAGGGAGAGAGGCAACACATGGGCTGTTGTGTGGATGCACACAATCCAGTGTGTGTCTCTGTGTTAAAGAGAGGGGGGGATGTGTGTGTGTGTGTGTGTGTGTGTCTACGGGCATGAATGTTTGTTTACATGTCGTGTAGGGTGATGCCATGAAAAAACACACAATCAGACATGTGAAGGAATGATGCATGTTTGAGTGTCTGTGAGGAAAATTCATTTAGTTTGAGAAAGTATTTAAACCAAAGTGACCCCTTTGTTTGGTCAGTGCAGAGAAATAAGCCACAGATGGTGACAGGAAGTAAGGCTACACTAAAGTTTCTGTGTCCGAGTCAACTCATTTGACCTTTTCTGGAATCAAACAAACAATACATTTGTCGATGAAACCAGACAGAAAAGTGCATTAATTGTTTGCAGGACCCATGATGATATCACCAAATAGATGTTTTTGTTATAACCAAACAAAGAAAGGAAGTTTACTTCTCTTAAAAGATTTTTAAAAAAAGGTTTCAAATCTCCATATTTACAAACTGAAACCACTGAATTTTTGGCATTTTTACCCTCCATAATGACTAAACTGTGGCCTTGTTTGTGGCGATCAACTTGATGAACGATGCAAACTGCATGCTCTGACTGACAAAAACACACCAAACATGAAAAAAACAGCTTGAGACAAAACCATCATCTCATGTTTGTGTCTTTTTAACCATCTTCAAACTTACAAAAGCAAAACAGCCTCGCTTTCAACACTGTTGATGTTTTAAGTCGATCTTTTTCTGCAAGCAAACTTTTCAGACAAACAGGTTTACTGCCTCCGAATGAAAAGCAAACACAATTTCTATGTTTATGCAACAGGCAAACTGAACTCCATCAATAAAAAAAGCCAGTTCACACTGAGTTTCACTGCCAAAAGAAAAAAAAAACACATCAGAGGCTCTTACCATGGGAGACCCTCCCTCTTTATCAATGAATTACAAGAACCCATGTAACACCCATTTCCTCTGAACTAACAGCCAGAAGCTTCAGTGCCACAGTATATCTCATCCCTGCACCTTGACCAATAGGGGGCAGAGTTTCCCACTGTATCCAGGCAGGATTGAGGAGGAGAAAGGAGCAAATGAAGGGGGTGGGAGAATGAGAGAGAGAGAAAGAGAGAGAGAAAGAGAGAGAGTGAAGTGAGGAGTGAACTCTTACTTGCAGTCTCGGTCCTCCAGATCAAAATGCGGGTTGAAGTTGATGAGGATCTTCTGACCGGGCTCCGGGGCTGTGATCACCCACACGCACTGCTGGGAGGGCGGGTACGCGCCGGGATAGCCCGGGGAGGTCAGGTAGTCCGCGGTGTGGATCTCTATGTTCCCCCCGCATTTGTCTGCGCCGCAAGAGAAGACAGAAAGTTGTTCAGCTGGAGGATAAGACACGGACTTTCCCGGGTCTTGTAGCTTGCGCACAGATTTGGACTCAAACTAAAAGATGTATGTGTGTCAGCAGGGGTGGGAGTGTGCACACAAAGACCTCATACTGGGAATCATAAAAATCACAAATTAAAGGAAAATGTCTTAACACTCAGAAAGCTCCCAATTACGCGCAAATCCTCCACCCACTAGTATTTACTCTAAATTCATGTCACAAGAAATTCCATCAGGCTAGAAAAAAAGGCATTAAATCTCCCACACACACTCTTTTTTTTTTTTTTTTTGACAAGGTGTGTTTAAAGTGTTCCCCTGCATCCCTGACAGAAGGTGTGATTACGCCCGTGTGGATGAGGTGGGCTGGCTGCAGCTGCTGCCGCTCCTGCGAACAGGCAGGATGATTGAATTACATTTTCTCAATGAATGATTTATTAATTTGCTTGTAAAGCCTACATCATGCTTCAGTGAGAACGCGCGTAAAAAGCTACAGAATGCGTACTTGAATATCCAAAGCGCAAAGAAAACGTGGACGATAACGCGTAAAAATGTGGACTAAAATCAGTTAAACCTTCTTCTTCTACGTCTGCGACAACATTATTGTGATTTTGAGGTGATTGTTTGACACTTTGTGGATCTGTTTCTGTATTGCTTCATGTTACAACAACAGGTTTTCGCACAATATCTATGAATATTTTCATATTTTATTGTGATTTACAGTAAAAACAGGGGCTTAACTTGAACCTTTGCAGACGTGCTCTCACCGTGTAAGCAGAGGCATAACAGGTGAGAGGAAACAAGGCTGCAAAATTATGCAGAAACGGATCAATATTCAAGCAAACTGCCTGTTGTCGAGCCACATGCATTCATTCATACAAGCAGTCAACACCTACCAGTCTGAGTCAACGAAGCAACCGAGATGACTTGGGCGAAAAGGAACAATAGCAATCCACAACGCATCCTTAGATTGTACAACACAGACATTCTGTATTTTAAAGAAGGTTTAAAAAAAAACAGTCCAGGGGGATGTTACGTCCGAAAAGGGAGAAGGAGAAATAATGTGTGTCTCAAAGTAGGAGATCTGGTTGTCGTAGGGTCCCCAGCATCCTGCGAGGCTCAGCAGCAGATCCCCGCGTCAGTCAGGCAACAACTTGCCATCTCCTGCAAAACCAAAAAATTAATAATCCAAACGTAGGAAACAAGAATCAAAAAAGGGGAAAAAATCCGTCAGGAGTGGCAGCTGTGTGCCTCTGATTCTTTGTCAAACCTCACAAAAAGGAGCGAACACGTACTTCCAAATGGATCATTTCAAAAAAGACAAACCCAGAATTCAGTAAAAAAAAGAAAGAAAAAGAAAGCAGCACCGAGGATCATCGGAGCGCTGCTCTCAGCTCTCCTGATCTTTACTCCTTATTTCAGTCCAGCTCTGTCTTTTTCTTCCGCCTGTGTCTGTCCGCGGCGTCTGACTGACCGTCACAGCAGAAATGTCAGAAATACAAGGCGAGCCGTGAAAGTAACAGCGGAATTTCCACTCCCCAAAAAATTCCTTGCTGCTGCTGTTAGAAGGCAGTGTGCGCGCAACCGGCAGCCACCGACCCACCGACCGCTACAAGGAGCTCCAGAGCAAACTGACACCGGTGCGCCCTCTGTGCGCTCCCGACGCATGCGAGCAGGGAAACTGCGCACGCAAACTCCCGCTGGCATGTGAGAGAGTGAGTGAGTGAGTGAGTGAGTGTGGTAAGAGGTGTGGGCAGTGTCCACCAGGCAGAGGCGCGTTCACATCTGATCTTTGTTAAGCAGAGGAGCAAAGGATTCAGAAAATGATGTATTATTATCTTCCTTTTTAGGTGACCTACATCTGATTGCGTGCTCCACTGACCGAATGTGTTCATGTTTGTGATTTAACACTCGGCTTTTGGTTGTTTCTGTGCTACAAACGAAAGGGGACTGGGCACAGTATTCACAATAGGAGAATAAAAGCTGGATCCTGTTTTATGTTTGCACATGTAATCGCACTTTCTTTCTCTGTTTTTACAAATAAAACCTTGACTGAATTGATCTGATAATATCTGAAGTGTCCTGGAAGTTGACATACACTTTGTAGCTGTGCAAAATGTCCTGCTATGTTTTTTGTTTTTGTGTTTAAAGTCAAATGATCAGTAATCATTTTTGGCATTTTGATGACGTATGATAGGACAGCACTGTTTTATTATTAGATTAATGTCATGAGGACATCTATATTTATTATCAAAAGCTGAGCAGAGAGACAAAAGCAGATTACAGAGAAAGACAGATGACATGACAGACAACAGGAACACCTTTTATATTTACTATACTGTAGATTATGTGTTGTGGATTATTTGTCTTCATCAATGTCATGTCTAATGTGTTGTTTGTTGTGAAAATATCTAACAATTAGCACAATGAATGACAGTGATTTGTCATCTAGTGTTATTTTTTCCCCCTCAAAGCATTGTCCAAATATTGATCAAATTGTCCCTTGATGCTTTGGTAGAAGTGTTTTTATTGAACTGCCCTGCCAATAAAAAAAGACATGCATTGGATTTATACACAAATATAAAATTATGTATAAACTACAAAGCATTTCACAAAAACATCCATAGATGTAATGCATAGAATTCACATTTTTTAAGCTCTATTTTTGGGCTGTTTATGCTTTTTTCTTTTTATTTAGAGCTAGGACAGTGGATATAGTCAGAAATCAGGGAGAGAGAGAGAGTGAAAGAGTGTAGCCACAGATCGGATTCGAACCTAGGCCACCTGCCCTTCAGGACCACAGCCTATGTACAGTACATGGGGCGCTCTAACCCATACACCAGGGATGGGCAACTTGGGTCACGGCAAGGGGCCACATTCATTTCATTCTCACAGCCAGGGGGCCAAATTGTAGAACACAAAAATGATTACAGTCTCAAATTTAACTCAACATATACCAGTGGTCAAATATTATTATGGACATGTTTCTGGTTTTCATGATTTAATAGCAGATTTGTTATGTTTTCTTCATGTTTCCAATTAATTGATATGCAAAACTTGACCTGGGGCCACGTTGAGGGTTGATGGGGGTCGCACGTGGCCCCCAGGCCGCCAGTTGCCCACGCCTGCTACAGACTCTCCAGCGTCCGAGAATAAACCTTTTTATGAAGTCATGTGCAACCAAACTTTAATGTTAAGTGAATAACAGGATTATCAAAAACTGCCACATGTCTGTATGTTGGTACACTTCCCAGATTACCCTATCACCGCCCTGCGCACACACGCACGCACGCACGCACGCACGCACGCACGCACGCACGCACGCACGCACGCACGCACGCACGCACGCACACACACACACACACACACACAGTTTCATATGTGAAGACAGCAGTATTGATTGTGATGAAAGGGCAACAGTTGCACAAACATGTTTGTTCACAGCATTGCATTGTGGTCAGCTGGGACTAAAGAAGACAGAGACATATTGGATCCTGTGTGACAGATTTCTCACTTTATTATCGCTAGCTTTGGTGGCTGACGACTCTGACTAGAACATTTTAAGTTTGTAGTTTGTTGTAATTAATATAACTAAATCTTAAGATAAATCATCTGAAGTTACAAAAGACTAATGCCCTATATGGACTTACAGTACATCCATACAACTCAATTTTCCTGTGATAACAAGTACATTTTTGTTTTCTGTGAATCTCAATTTATTTATCTCGTTATCTCGAGATAACAACACTGATTTTCCTATGATAGCAAGTTTATGTCTCCAGATATCAAGAAAATTACTGATTTCATCTGGTTAATCGCTGTAAAATCCGCCTTTATATACCCGGATAACAAGACAGAGATGTCGAGAAAAAGACTCATTATCGTGTGAAATCTGAGTACAATAAAATGTATGGATGTATGTCCACTCAGGGCTTCTGTAACGAAACACCGGCAGCCAGATGATTGTTTGAAAATGCTGCTGGTTCACAACCTGCGAGGAGCAGAGAAAATCTGTTTCAGGACAGTAAAAATTATTGACCAGATGTCCTGAAACATAAAATTTATGTCTCCACGTTCAAGCTCAAGGCAGCGAGTTTAAACAGTCAGTAAAATAGTTCACATCCTGACATTCAGGCTTTCCCAACCTTGGGGTCGAATGGAATTCAAACTGGGACCCCTTAAATTTCGAATTATTGATCAATAAAAAATATATTGTAGCGCTCTGCCTGAAATAAGCTACAAGACGTTATCCAGTTAACTTTTAGTTTTCCATGTGAAAAACTAACAAACTTACAGTTTCTCTGTCTGTATCTCATCCATGCATTATGCGTACAGCATTCATTTCCAGCCTCTTTAAATACAAGCTCACCTGGCTGTACCTATCTCACACTGAGAAAAATAAAATCTCATCCTATAGCTTTTTTCCCTTGTCCACAGTAATTTACATGAAATAACCTTAAAGTGGTCTAAAATAGATAGTAGATAAAAACTATCACAAGATTGTTAAAATTGTAGTTTTATCAAAAATCTGTAGCCTGTGTGTTTGGACGCCTGGGGAGTTTGGTGAAGTGAAAGTGGGGTTACTAGCCAAAAAGCTAATTAATCATTCAGCTTTTTTACACTTTAAAGAGGACATATCATCCCCCTTGTCCACCTTTTCAAACAGTCCCCCTGTGGTCTAAATGAAACATCTGTGCTGTGCTTTGGTCAAAATATAACATGAACCAAGCACCAGAGGAGGTTTGTGACCCTGTATAAACCAGCTCTCTCAGAACGCTCCGTTTTGGTGTGTGTGTCTCTTTAAATGAGATGACCCCCCCCCCAGAGTTTTCCCCGTAGACATCACTCCTTTGCTAGCGAGAATAAACATGGCGGACCTGCGCAAAAGTTTTGTTCTAGGCTGGAGGTGGAGTCCATGGGAGGAGATACCAGGGGAGGGGAGGAGATTTTTTTTTACCAGAATCCTGCTGTGATGTCACAAGGAGAGCAAATTTAGCATTTTCCTTTGTGTTGTAAGACTTATGCAGACCACAAACAAAGGACTGGATGGGTTTATTTCACATTTTGTGGGTCAGTAGACACTCAGGTTACCCAAATATATGTTCACAGACACTGTTGAATTTGGATTTCACTGGATTTTTCATAATATGTCCCCTTTAAAGTTTAAAGTGTTATTTCTTTAGCGTATCCTCAGAGTACTGGAGAGACTTATGAACAGAAACATCCTTTAAAATAATTAAAAACTGAGAGTTAAAATTAATAAAATAAGGGCTCAAATCTAAAATGTTTGACCATTTTCTGTGTCTCTTCAAACTGTCGCGGCACATGCAGGTGTATTGGATATCGTTGGACCCATGACCTCAGCGTTTCTTTAATCCTGTGTCCCCTGGGTGCAACTTTATGTAATTAGAGAGTGTTTGCACGTTCAGCAAAACTTTCCTGCGCTAAATGAAGATTTAAAAAAAATGTGATCATTAAACACTTCTAAGAGCTGCTAGTGGCTAACCATACTTTAAAAAGTGCAGTGTGGGTCATTGTGGCTGCACACTTTAGTAACACTGTTGTTGTTTCTCTGTGGTTTAGGTTTCATGAGAGTCAGCATCAAATCCTCTCTAAATATGTTGTCTGCATTTTCTAATGTCTTCAGCAGTTGTTCAGATTAAAACAGCTGTTTCAGGAGAAGAGTTCAATAAGAGAAAAACGACAAATTAATACATTAAATTCTAATTTAGAACATATATAGGATTGTGTCAGTTAAGGTTAAGTTTTGTCTTTCAGGCTGATAAAGTTTGAGTCATTTTTAAACAAACTGATGTATTAATTTATTCGTTAATTGAAAACAAACACATCTGGTCACTATTGGTCCTTTTTTAATAACTTATATAAAGGCATCAGAATTTTTCAGTCTGGTTTACGACCGGCTAAAACTCCTCACATGAGCTTTAAGGAATACAGTTTCTAGAAGAACATTTCAAAGAGGGTGCAAACGTTTAAGTAAGCCATGTGAATTATGAAGAATTTCAAAAGGAGAATCAATGAAAACCAAGCAGAAAAAACGGGTGTTGAAAAGGGAAGCCAAAGTGGAAGTGCAAAAAAAAAAAAGAACAAACTGCAGTTCCTTAAGTGTCCACTAGAGGCTGGCTTCAAAACCTTGGAAGTTTCATTTACAACCACTCTAAAAAGCAAATGCTTACAACAGAAAAAAAAATGTTTCCAGCCTGGTTCAATAACTGTTTTAGTGTGAACAGATCATGTCTCTGTTGGTACACACAGTACGGGGAGATTATTTTTAATAACTCATCCATTTTGATTATATAAAGGATAAGAGACAGGCGGGTGAGGTGTGCTAGGAGGCTTAAGGCCAGCCTCAGCTTCACCTCTTTGCCTGCAGCTAGGTTGACCATATGTTAGTGTGAGACACAAAGGCGATTTTAGAGTATTGTCAGAGGTGAAATATATAGAAAAATATTTCTAGCAGTTCAGTGAAATTTGTGTTTTAGCAGGGGAATTAAACACACAAATAACCCCTGGTGACAGCTCCGTCATGGAGCGAGGAGACACTCCACTCACTTCTCTTGTGTTACAATCAGACTTCTCAGCCAGCGTTCTAACAGGATTATCATTCACGTTACACATCGCTGTGTTAAAGTTATATTTACAGCACACGTACATGTCTGAGTGGAGACAATAAAGAAGTCTTTGGCACCTCAACACACTCGTTACACTGCCAAGTGAGTCTGAAATAGTCACAGTGGTGCATGTTGGTGACGCAGATTGTGAAGCGAGAACAGAACTCGGTGTGTTTGTGTGAAGATAACAGATTAGAGCTTTTTTGACGTCTGGTGATAACACTGTTCTTTTGAGATTTGGTGCTCATGGCAAACATCTTGATGTTTTTTTTTTCTCCACTTTTGTACAAAGTGTTTCTGAGTATTCAGAGCCATTAATCAGGATTTAATAAAAGGCCAATAACAGCTCAATAAATCACTTTAATGCTCGGCAGTGTTCATTAATTACAGGGAGTGTGTTTGTGTTAGAGCGAATTTAAGCATGTGAGTGAGTGGGAGAGGACGGGGAGAGGAAGTGTGGGCCAACAGGAGTGAATGTTATCCAAGGATATTCTATTTTTTCTATTCCTCTTTAAAGGAAATATATTCTGCTGATGCATATTTAAGTACCTACATGTAATGTAAAGATGTTGGATGTCCATAAAACCTTCTTGGTGTAATCCCCGGACGTGGTTTCCTGTTGTCTAAACGAGACTTTACGAGAATTGTGAAAGACTTGGCCTGAGGTTCTGAAGACGTAACAGAGCAAAGCATGGAGCAAAGTTGTAGGACATGCCCACCTGGAAGCTCACTCAAATTTCCCTGCAACTGCAAACAGAGCTGGCCAATCAGGGGAAAGTGGGCAGGCGGGTCTTAAAGAGACAGTAGCTGAAATGAACCGTTTCAGGCAGAGGCTGAAATGAGGGATTTACTGATGCCTGTATCAGTTTTTTTTAGCTTTTTTTTCAGAAGTTTTTGAGCTACACATCTCACAACACTACTTAAACTAGGTGTCCCAGACTGACATCATTAATGGTGAAAGAGAGGATAATAAATCCCCTTTAATGTAATCTTGATTTCCTCTAGTTTGATACATGATACACATGAAGTTGAGGGGATTTTTTTGCATGAAAAGGTTCTCCAGAAGTTCACTTCCTGTTCATTTTTCTAACACACAAATTGAAGATGACCCTTAGCGGCAGTTGGAGTTCTTCCAAAGCTTTGATGGATACAAACATGACTGCCTGAGTCACGGTACAAAAGTTGAGAAACTGTGTTAAAAATATCTTTAAAAAACACTCAGCGGGAAAGTGGGAAAAAAAAAAATCCAGTTTGAGTAAAAATGGAAGGAGAAATGTTGCTGTTATAAAATGAAGGCATTTTCAGTAAGAAATATGAAACGGTGCTGGCCTCTCAGCTCAGTGGTTAAAGCGTGTGCAGTACATAGGCGGCTCAATGCATCGAAAATGCATTCTTCAAAGTTGTTCCCACTTTCAGTCGGCCCTGGAGGTCATAACAGAGCAAAAATCACATTAATACTTATTGTCTCTTAATAAGTATTGTATTGTGGAGTTGTGAGAAATACCAAGCAAAACAATTTTTAAAATGTGAAATAATGGAATTTAAAACATGAGATTAAAAATGCGATCAATCGTGATCAAAAATCATAATCGTTTTGACAGCCCTAAAGGCCTAAAGACACAAAGTGCAGGTTAACTGGTCAATAAAGTGTGGAATAGTTCAGTAACAGCTGCTGGTTCTGCATAGTCAACTACTTTTTTCTCGCATCCATCGACAATAAATACAATTTATTTTACTTACAATGGCGTCTCCAGCAGTCTCAGAGTAAAGTCCTTCCATCACTCTCCATTTATATGTAGATATAAATCTTACATGGACATAAAACTGCAGTGCTCAGACTCTTCAGAAGCTCTAATTGAATGAAACTTTAAATTGTTGACTTACAGAAGCTGGTGGAACAAATGGGTCAGACAAGGGCACGAGTGAGTCACAGGCTCCCATACCAACCGACATACTAATACAGCCTCGAGTGCTGCTGAAGATTAATGCATAAACTGCTTTTATAATGTACTGCCTGGACAAACTCATGCAGACACAGATTCATATTTACATTGTAATGTATGTATATCAGCTCCCTCATACACATGCACACACATGTGTATGAGGCCTGTGGAATGATGGAGGAGGGGAGTATTTGCGTAATGACACAGTCGAACCTCTGTAATTACAGGACACGGTGACAGTGATCCATCCGCCTGCTGCGGTGAGCTGAGCGCTACAGCGGCTACATGCTGGCTAACGCTGGGCTACTGGTACACACAAAGCTGAAGACTACTGTGTTACATATCCTAATATTATCCACTTACAGATAACCATGTGTCAAACAGGTAACGGTGTAACTCAGAGACTGTAAATATTAATGGATCAATCAATCTCCATTAGTATAGTGTCAACTCATAACAAGTGTTATCTCAAGATACTTTGCAAAAGTAGGTAAGGTAAAAAGACCTTTCTTATTTCTATATTACAAAGACTTAATGGCACTTTAGCATAGCAGCAAAAGTTTCAGTGGTTTACAGCAACAACTGTGTACCTTGTGTTTATCGAGGTTTAGTGCGGACATCGTTCATTATGTATGTATTTAAATATGGATCAGCAACCTTTAAGTTTAATGTTTGTGTTAAAATTGTCATTTAATCAACTAGAGCTGCCCTGTAGCCAAAAACCTTCATTGTGTTTCCTGGCAGGTTTGTAAAATCACAGAAAAGACGAGACTGAAGGTTTCTAGGGTTCTTTGTGTACAAATAATTCAGTATTTTGATGTCCATGTTTAACTATTTACATACGCACTAATGAATGAGGTATCAGAGATTAATGTGAAGGAGCTATCTGTGTTGTCATCTGTTATTTCCTGAGGATTTAGCTTGCGAGTGTATAGCAGGAAGAACAGCTCCCACTCCTCAAATATTCATGATTTGACTAGTTTTTTTATATTTCTAGCACTCTATAAAAAAAAAGCTATTTGCCTGGCCCACAATGCAGTTGGGGAGATGAGCTAGCCCTCTTTTATTTACTACTACAGCTGGACAGTGGTAACATGGTCTTTTTTTACAAATTGGCTCCTTGGTAATGACAGTAATTATCACTGTCCAAGTCCTCAAACAAGGCGGTTTTTTGGCCAGCATCGTCCATTTCACTCCTCAATCCAGAGCCTCCTCATTAGGCCCTTTGGGAGGTGTAACTGGCAAGGCCACAGCAGAGCCATGCTGTGAGTGTGTGTGTGTGTGTTCAATGTGTGTGTATGAGAGAGAGAGGGAGGGCGAGCGAGAGTGCACAATAGCTTGGTTTTGGTCCCAGAGAGTGAACCCGAGAAGGCAGTCTGGACCAGTGCCAAGCGGTGAGATCTTATCGTCAGTGCCATGACCTCGAGTTGTGTTGAAATATCTTTTCACAATGTGTGCATTTTCTCCCTGTGTGTGTGTGTGTGTGTATCTATGCATACGTCTCTGCATGTGTGTGTGGAGAGCGTGTGGGGGTTGACAAATGTGGTTTCGAGCTCTGAGAGTGTTTCAGTTTTGCTGGATTATTTTATAAATGGTAGCTCTTGAAATAGCAGAGAAGGGCTGAGGGGTGTGTGCAGCTTGGATATGCATGTATACATATTAATGCATATTTTTGCATATTATGTGATCTTGTTTGCATTCATGCATGCCTGTGTACACCTTCCTATTGTATGCACGTGCCCTTAAAGGAGTGTGTTTTTTAGAGATAAAAGAAAATAGGTAAAAGAAATGCTTTAGAAGAAGTAAAATCAGTGAAGATATAATTTAGGGACAGGATCACAGCAGTGTAAATTTAACTATTTTAAAATACAATTGTAATAAGCAGGTTGCATACAACAACTTCAACTAATTCAACAAGAAAACAAAAAAAAAGGTTGCATGTCGATTAGGGGGAAATGTGCTGATAGGATGCTTCATATCATTCTCTTTTTGTTGAGAATATTATCTTACTGTCAGAATTTGCTTATATAACCGTATCTTGAATTAAAAGGGACAACCAGTTCGGATATGCTTCCTGAGATTGGATTACATTGGGAGTGCAAACAGAGAATGGGTGCAAACTTGTTTAAACACAGGGGAGTGCAACTTGAGGCTGGCTTCAAGTTACACATAAACACACCACATTAAAAAAAAGCAAGTTTTTACAGTAGACATTAACACGTTTACAGCCAAGTACAAAAAAACGACATATTGGTCTGATTAGTTATTGTCCTGATGGAAACACATTGTACGGGGGTTGAATTTCTTTATAACACATCCGATTGGGTTTTATGAACGATACATGTTATCTGTAGTTAAGCGATTAGCTGACCTGAAGGTGAGCACGATATAATGGTTTGTCAAAAGCTTAAAACCTGCCTCAGCTCTCAGCCCTGGCAGCCACCATGCTGGAAACAATGTGCTTTTTTTATATAATGAAAACAAGGAGTTAACCAGAATGGGGTGCATGGGGTCAATTTTGTTACCAAGGTTTTAAAACGTGTCGATATTGTCTGGTTTTTAGTTAAACCATTTTGAAAAATGTTATATCGTGGGTCGCCGGATAGCCTGTAATATACTTGAAGCCCCATTTCCACCAAGCAGTTGGGTTCGGTACGGTACCCATTTATTGGCATTTCCACTGTCAAAAGTTGGGAATGGTACCAAAATAAGGGATCCATACCATCCCACTTTTTTGGCACCCTACTGTTGGGGTGCCAAGGGTACCAATTCGAATCTAAGGGCGCATTCACACTCGCCATCCGTACCGTGCCCAAGCACACTTTAACCCTAAAGTCCAGTTCGTTTGACCAGTGTGACCGCTCAGGCACGGTACACTTCCTTGGCTTTGGCACACTTTGGAGAGGTGTGCTTCAGCACGGTACACTTCATGCACGAGCACAAGCACGCGGGTACACAACGCTGACAGCCTTCATTATGGAGAAATCCAGACTATATCTGACTAACATGACACAATATAAGACACAAAGTATCTGTCATGTTCTCGGTGTTGTTCTCCGATGTGCGGCCCGCGGACTCGCCTGTGGACTCTGCCGCGCGTCTATTTTATTTTTAAATTTATTTATGGCTGTGTCTGATAAAAATGGCTTAAAATCAGCTCAGTAAAGTAGCTGTCATGCTCTCTGTGTTGTTCTTCGATGTGCAGACGCGGACTTGACTGCGCGTCTCTCTCACACGATGTCGGTAATCTGGTATCGTGACGACCCTAATTTGCATCACCATGTTCACTAAAGCGTTTTTGTGTTACATTGGGTAATATTGTGTTTAGCAGTGGCTGGTAGTGATCATAAATATAGTTTATGTCTTTGAGCT
Organism: Labrus bergylta; assembly: GCF_963930695.1. NCBI lineage: Eukaryota > Metazoa > Chordata > Actinopteri > Labriformes > Labridae > Labrus > Labrus bergylta. The sequence continues at coordinate 9,000,788 of NC_089198.1, read as the reverse complement.
GCTGGTTTAGCAGACAACCATAAGGGAGTGAAAGTTTACTCCTCTCAATGTAAGAAAAGTGAGAAAAGTTCAGAACAAGTTCAGGACTTGTGATCAACATTCCCCATCGCAGAACAAATCGAGGACTTTCAAGGCTGTTGGCAAAAAATCTGATCTCCATCAACTTTCTTCCTTATCTAAAGAGGCATGACATTAAACGTTGAGTCATATCTGAGGCTGAGACAGCTGAGAGTCATACCTGTTCTGCCTGTCAGCGGGATTTCTGCTCCATTACTCAGCGGGGCCTCCAGTGCTACAAGTACAAGGTTTTCATGCAATAATACGGTGAGTCAGTGTTTATCAGATCAAGTCAAGGCAAATGCACAAAGCAACTGTTTCGAATTAGATTCATCCGTCACATGAGGGATTTGTTTTCGATATTGGTATTACAAAGGGATACACACCCCCCCCCCATGAAACCTTAGAACAATGACTTCAGACGAAATTCTACAAAAGATATTAAATTTACAAAAGAAGAAGTAATGAACTAATTCTTATATGGCCACACCAGATAAACATGAGTCATGTTTTCAACCATCTTTTTCAGAAACTCACTCAAGCATTTCACCATTTTCAGTCAAAAAAATGAGTTAAAAAGGTCAAGATTGGTGTTGAGATTCACAAAATGAAAATGAAATACACAAATTCTGAATACCCAGCGCCAGAATGTTTACTGTCTGAGTATTATTGACCAGTTATGTATCAGCAGGTTTTGGACGAGCCGGCTCCCGTCAGCAGAAAGTTGATGAGTAATTTATCTCTATAAGCAGTGAAGTAAAATAAAGAGCAGCTCACAATCCATTTTAAATCAAACAGTTCAATGTGAGTGATATGCATGATGCTGCGTCGCAAAAACTAATCAGCATTTCGTTTTTCTGACTACCTGGAATGTCTCAGAAATGATTGACCCATCCTTCATTCTACAAACAAACATTTTAAAAGTTGTTTGTGTCACCTCTTGAGGACAGACCCGACAGAGCTTGACTTTTGATTTCTTTAAACTCTGCATCATGATGTTGGTGTTTCAGCAACAAAAAAAAAAAGACAATTACTGGTTCGATACGATACACTTAATTGTCCCCTTAGGGAAATTTGTGTTGGACTCAAAGTGCTGCCAAACTTTCAGCCGCTTCCACTAGAATCAATGAATATTTAGAATCAATCAACTTACAATCAACTATATAAAAAATATTTTTGGGGCCATTTTTTGCCTTCATTGGATAGGAAAGTGGCCTCCCCCCTGCAACACAACCACTACGCTATCCTGCACCCCTTTCAGCAAACTTACGACCTGTTGAATGCAAGTAAATCACAGGAAAATTGGTTTCTTTGTAGGGTTCATACCGCTGAAGTGAGCCAGACAGAAGCCTCTGTGTTACTTATTATCTACTGTTGAACTAAGACTCACGAGAAACAGATGAACAGGCGCTACTACAGGGGATATAACATGTAACATGTTACAGCTTTTCTGTTGAAGACATAAACGTCGCACAGGATGGTAAGTCCTTGCTGGAAGTCATTTTTGGAATAACTGAGAAA